>NW_027473453.1:0-273085 GCF_050947335.1 Megachile rotundata | reverse complement strand
TATAAATCTAACTCATATTATTAGCCATATTATGCTTATATGATCGATAGAACGACAATTACTATACTTATTACTCTTATTATTATGAATCTAACTCATATTATTAACCATATTATGCAGATATGATCGATAGAACTACAATTACTATACTCATTACTCTTATTATTATTAATCTAACTGATATTATTAGCCATATTTTGCTTATATGATCGATAGAACGACAATTACTATACTTATTACTCTTATTATTATAAATCTAACTCATATTATTAGCCATATTATGCTTATATGATCGATAGAACGACAATTACTATACTTATTACTCTTATTATTATGAATCTAACTCATATTATTAACCATATTATGCAGATATGATCGATAGAACTGCAATTACTATACTCATTACTCTTATTATTATTAATCTAACTGATATTATTAGCCATATTTTGCTTATATGATCAATAGAACGACAATTACTATACTTATTACTCTTATTATCATCAATCTAACTCATATTATTAGCCATATTATGCTTATATGATCGATAGAACGACAAATACTACGCTTATTACTCTTATTATTATCAATCTAACATATATTATTAACCATATTATGCTAATATGATCGATAGAACTACAATTACTATACTCATTACTCTTATTATTATCAATCCAACTCATGTTATTACCCATATTATGCTTATATGATCGATAGAACGACAATCACTATACTTATTCCTCTTATTATTATCAACCTAACTCATATTACTAGCCATATTATGCTTATATGATCGACAGAACGACAATTACTATACTTATTACTCTTATTATTATCAATCTAACTCATATTATTAACCATATTATGCTTATATGATCGATAGAACGACAATTACTATACTTATTACTCTTATTATTATCAATCTAACTCATATTATTAGCCATATTATCCTTATATGATCGATAGAACGACAATTACTATACTTATTACTCTTATTATTGTCAATCTAACTCATATTATTAGCCATATTATGCTTATATGATCGATAGAACGAGAATTACTATACTCACTACTCTTAGTATTATCAATCTAACTCATATTATTAGCCATATTATGCTTATATTATCTATAGAACGACAAATACTATACTTATTACTCTTATTATTATCAATCTAACTCATATTATTAACCATATTATGCTAATATGATCGATAGAACTACAATTACTATACTCATTACTCTTATTATTATCAATCTAACTCATATTATTAGCCATATTATGCTTATATGATCGATAGAACGACAATTACTATACTCACTACTCTTATTATTATCAATCTAACTCATATTATTAGCCATATTATGCTTATATGATCGATAGAACGACAATTACTGTACTTATTACTCTTATCATTATCGATCTAACTCATATTATTAGCCATATTATGCTTATATGATCGATAGAACGACAATTACTATACTTATTACTCTTATTATTATCAATCTAACTCATATTATTAGCCATATTATGCTTATGTGATCGATAGAACGACAAATACTATACTTATTACTCTTAGTATTATCAATCTAACTCATATTATTAACCATATATGCTAATATGAACGATAGAACTACAATTACTATACTCATTACTCTTATTATTATCAATCCAACTCATGTTATTACCCATATTATGCTTATATGATCGATAGAACGACAATCACTATACTTATTACTCTTATTATTATCAACCTAACTCATATTATTAGCCATATTATGCTTATATTATCGATAGAACGACAATTACTATACTTATTACTGTTATTATTATCAACCTAACTCATATTATTAGCCATATTATGCTTAAATGATCGATAGAACAACAATTACTATACTTATTACTCTTATTATTATCCACCTAACTCATATTATTAGCCATATTATGCTTATATGATCGATAGAACGACAATCACTATACTTATTACTCTTATTATTATCAACCTAACTCATATTATTAGCCATATTATGCTTATATTATCGATATAACGACAATTACTATACTTATTACTGTTATTATCATCAATCTAACTCATATTATTAGCCATATTATGCTTATATGATCGATAGAACGACAAATACTATACTTATTACTCTTATTATTATCAATCTAACTCATATTATTAACCATATTATGCTAATATGATCGATAGAACGACAATTACTATACTTATTACTCTTATTATTATCAACCTAACTCATATTATTAGCCATATTATGCTTAAATGATCGATAGAACAACAATTACTATACTTATTACTCTCATTATTATAAATCTAACTCATATTATTAGCCATATTATGCTTATATGATCGATAGAACGACAATTACTATACTTATTACTCTTATTATTATGAATCTAACTCATATTATTAACCATATTATGCAGATATGATCGATAGAACTACAATTACTATACTCATTACTCTTATTATTATTAATCTAACTGATATTATTAGCCATATTATGCTTATTTGATCGATAGAACGACAATCACTCTACTTATTACTCTTATTATTATCAACCTAACTCATATTATTAGGCATATTATGCTAATATGATCGATAGAACGACAATCACTATACTTATTACTCTTATTATTATCAACCTAACTCATATTACTAGCCATATTATGCTTATATGATCGACAGAACGACAATTACTATACTTATTACTCTTATTATTATCAATCTAACTCATATTATTAACCATATTATGCTTATATGATCGATAGAACGACAATTACTATACTTATTACTCTTATTATTATCAATCTAACTCATATTATTAGCCATATTATCCTTATATGATCGATAGAACGACAATTACTATACTTATTACTCTTATTATTGTCAATCTAACTCATATTATTAGCCATATTATGCTTATATGATCGATAGAACGAGAATTACTATACTCACTACTCTTAGTATTATCAATCTAACTCATATTATTAGCCATATTATGCTTATATTATCTATAGAACGACAAATACTATACTTATTACTCTTATTATTATCAATCTAACTCATATTATTAACCATATTATGCTAATATGATCGATAGAACTACAATTACTATACTCATTACTCTTATTATTATCAATCTAACTCATATTATTAGCCATATTATGCTTATATGATCGATAGAACGACAATTACTATACTCACTACTCTTATTATTATCAATCTAACTCATATTATTAGCCATATTATGCTTATATGATCGATAGAACGACAATTACTGTACTTATTACTCTTATCATTATCGATCTAACTCATATTATTAGCCATATTATGCTTATATGATCGATAGAACGACAATTACTATACTTATTACTCTTATTATTATCAATCTAACTCATATTATTAGCCATATTATGCTTATATGATCGATAGAACGACAATTACTATACTTATTACTCTTATTATTATCAATCTAACTCATATTATTAGCCATATTATGCTTATATGATCGATAGAACGAGAATTACTATACTCACTACTCTTAGTATTATCAATCTAACTCATATTATTAGGCATATTATGCTTATATTATCGATAGAACGACAATTACTATACCTATTACTGTTATTATTATCAATCTAACTCATATTATTAGTTATATTATGCTTAATTGATCGATAGAACGACAATTACTATACTTATTACTCTTATTATTATGAATCTAACTCATATTATTAACCATATTATGCAAATTTGATCGATAGAACGACAATCACACTACTTATTACTCTTATCATTATCGATCTAACTCATATTATTAGCCATATTATGCTTATATGATCGATAGAACGACAATTACTATACTTATTACTCTTATTATCATCAATCTAACTCATATTATTAGCCATATTATGCTTATATGATCGATAGAACGACAAATACTATAGTTATTACTCTTATTATTATCAATCTAACTCATATTATTAACCATATTATGCTAATATGACCGATAGAACTACAATTACTATACTCATTACTCTTATTATTATCAATCCAACTCATGTTATTACCCATATTATGCTTATATGATCGATAGAACGACAATCACTATACATATTACTGTTATTATTATCAACCTAACTCATATTATTAGCCATATTATGCTTATATTATCGATAGAACGACAATTACTATACTTATTACTGTTATTATTATCAATCTAACGCATATTATTAGCCATATTATGCTTATATGATCGACAGAACGACAATTACTATACTTATTACACTCACTGTTATCAATCAAACTCATATTATTAACCATATTATGCAAATTTGATCGATAGAACGACAATCACTCTACTTATTACTCTTATTATTATCAACCTAACTCATATTATTAGCCATATTATGCTTATATGATCGATAGAACGACAATCACTATACTTATTACTCTTATTATTATCAACCTAACTCATATTATTAGCCATATTATGCTTATATTATCGATATAACGACAATTACTATACTTATTACTGTTATCATTATCAATCTAACTCATATTATTAGCCATATTATGCTTATATGATCTATAGAACGACAAATACTATACTTATTACTCTTATTATTATCAATCTAACTCATATTATTAACCATATTATGCTAATATGATCGATAGAACTACAATTACTATACTCATTACTCTTATTATTATCAATCTAACTCATATTATTAGCCATATTATGCTTATATGATCGATAGAACGAGAATTACTATACTCACTACTCTTAGTATTATCAATCTAACTCATATTATTAGCCATATTATGCTTATATTATCTATAGAACGACAAATACTATACTTATTACTCTTATTATTATCAATCTAACTCATATTATTAACCATATTATGCTAATATGATCGATAGAACTACAATTACTATACTCATTACTCTTATTATTATCAATCTAACTCATATTATTAGCCATATTATGCTTATATTATCTATAGAACGACAAATACTATACTTATTACTCTTATTATTATCAATCTAACTCATATTATTAACCATATTATGCTAATATGATCGATAGAACTACAATTACTATACTTATTACTCTTATTATTATCAACCTAACTCATATTATTAGCCATATTATGCTTATATTATCGATAGAACGACAATTACTATACTTATTACTGTTATTATTATCAATCTAACGCATATTATTAGCCATATTATGCTTATATGATCGACAGAACGACAATTACTATACTTATTACACTCACTGTTATCAATCAAACTCATATTATTAACCATATTATGCAAATTTGATCGATAGAACGACAATCACTCTACTTATTACTCTTATTATTATCAACCTAACTCATATTATTAGCCATATTATGCTTATATGATCGATAGAACGACAATCACTATACTTATTACTCTTATTATTATCAACCTAACTCATATTATTAGCCATATTATGCTTATATTATCGATATAACGACAATTACTATACTTATTACTGTTATCATTATCAATCTAACTCATATTATTAGCCATATTATGCTTATATGATCTATAGAACGACAAATACTATACTTATTGCTCTTATTATTATCAATCTAACTCATATTATTAACCATATTATGCTAATATGATCGATAGAACTACAATTACTATACTCATTACTCTTATTATTATCAATCTAACTCATATTATTAGCCATATTATGCTTATATGATCGATAGAACGAGAATTACTATACTCACTACTCTTAGTATTATCAATCTAACTCATATTATTAGCCATATTATGCTTATATTATCTATAGAACGACAAATACTATACTTATTACTCTTATTATTATCAATCTAACTCATATTATTAACCATATTATGCTAATATGATCGATAGAACTACAATTACTATACTCATTACTCTTATTATTATCAATCTAACTCATATTATTAGCCATATTATGCTTATATGATCGATAGAACGACAATTACTATACTCACTACTCTTATTATTATCAATCTAACTCATATTATTAGCCATATTATGCTTATATGATCGATAGAACGACAATTACTGTACTTATTACTCTTATCATTATCGATCTAACTCATATTATTAGCCATATTATGCTTATATGATCGATAGAACGACAATTACTATACTTATTACTCTTATTATTATCAATCTAACTCATATTATTAGCCATATTATGCTTATATGATCGATAGAACGACAATTACTATACTTATTACTCTTATTATTATCAATCTAACTCATATTATTAGCCATATTATGCTTATATGATCGATAGAACGAGAATTACTATACTCACTACTCTTAGTATTATCAATCTAACTCATATTATTAGGCATATTATGCTTATATTATCGATAGAACGACAATTACTATACCTATTACTGTTATTATTATCAATCTAACTCATATTATTAGTTATATTATGCTTAATTGATCGATAGAACGACAATTACTATACTTATTACTCTTATTATTATGAATCTAACTCATATTATTAACCATATTATGCAAATTTGATCGATAGAACGACAATCACACTACTTATTACTCTTATCATTATCGATCTAACTCATATTATTAGCCATATTATGCTTATATTATCGATAGAACGACAATTACTATACTTATTACTGTTATTATTATCAATCTAACGCATATTATTAGCCATATTATGCTTATATGATCGACAGAACGACAATTACTATACTTATTACACTCACTGTTATCAATCAAACTCATATTATTAACCATATTATGCAAATTTGATCGATAGAACGACAATCACTCTACTTATTACTCTTATTATTATCAACCTAACTCATATTATTAGCCATATTATGCTTATATGATCGATAGAACGACAATCACTATACTTATTACTCTTATTATTATCAACCTAACTCATATTATTAGCCATATTATGCTTATATTATCGATATAACGACAATTACTATACTTATTACTGTTATCATTATCAATCTAACTCATATTATTAGCCATATTATGCTTATATGATCTATAGAACGACAAATACTATACTTATTACTCTTATTATTATCAATCTAACTCATATTATTAGCCATATTATGCTTATATGATCGATAGAACGAGAATTACTATACTCACTACTCTTAGTATTATCAATCTAACTCATATTATTAGCCATATTATGCTTATATGATCGATAGAACGACAATTACTGTACTTATTACTCTTATCACTATCGATCTAACTTATATTATTAGCCATATTATGCTTATATGATCGATAGAACGACAATTACTATACTTATTACTCTTATTATTATCAATCTAACTCATATTATTAGCCATATTATGCTTATATGATCGATAGAACGACAATTACTATACTTATTACTCTTATTATTATCAATCTAACTCATATTATTAGCCATATTATGCTTATATGATCGATAGAACGACAATTACTATACTTATTACTCTTATTATTATCAATCTAACTCATATTATTAGCCATATTATGCTTATATGATCGATAGAACGAGAATTACTATACTCACTACTCTTAGTATTATCAATCTAACTCATATTATTAGGCAAATTATGCTTATATTATCGATAGAACGACAATTACTATACCTATTACTGTTATTATTATCAATCTACCTCATATTATTAGTTATATTATGCTTAATTGATCGATAGAACGACAATTACTGTACTTATTACTCTTATTATTATGAATCTAACTCATATTATTAACCATATTATGCAAATTTGATCGATAGAACGACAATCACACTACTTATTACTCTTATCATTATCGATCTAACTCATATTATTAGCCATATTATGCTTATATGATCGATAGAACGACAAATACTATACTTATTACTCTTATTATTATCAATCTAACTCATATTATTAACCATATTATGCTAATATGACCGATAGAACTACAATTACTATACTCATTACTCTTATTATTATCAATCCAACTCATGTTATTACCCATATTATGCTTATATGATCGATAGAACGACAATCACTATACTTATTACTCTTATTATTATCAACCTAACTCATATTATTAGCCATATTATGCTTATATTATCGATAGAACGACAATTACTATACTTATTGCTGTTATTATTATCAATCTAACGCATATTATTAGCCATATTATGCTTATATGATCGACAGAACGACAATTACTATACTTATTACACTCACTGTTATCAATCAAACTCATATTATTAACCATATTATGCAAATTTGATCGATAGAACGACAATCACTCTACTTATTACTCTTATTATTATCAACCTAACTCATATTATTAGCCATATTATGCTTATATGATCGATAGAACGACAATCACTATACTTATTACTCTTATTATTATCAACCTCACTCATATTATTAGCCATATTATGCTTATATTATCGATATAACGATAATTACTATACTTATTACTGTTATTATTATCAATCTAACTCATATTATTAGCCATATTATGCTTATATGATCGATAGAACGACAATTACTATACTTATTACTCTTCTTATTATAAATCTAACTCATATTATTAGCCATATTATGCTTATATGATCGATAGAACGACAATTACTATACTTATTACTCTTATTATTATGAATCTAACTCATATTATTAACCATATTATGCAGATATGATCGATAGAACTACAATTACTATACTCATTACTCTTATTATTATTAATCTAACTGATATTATTAGCCATATTTTGCTTATATGATCGATAGAACGACAATTACTATACTTATTACTCTTATTATTATAAATCTAACTCATATTATTAGCCATATTATGCTTATATGATCGATAGAACGACAATTACTATACTTATTACTCTTATTATTATCAAACTAACTCATATTATTAGCCATATTATGCTTATATGATCGATAGAACGAGAATTACTATACTCACTTCTCTTAGTATTATCAATCTAACTCATATTATTAGCCATATTATGCTTAAATGATCGATAGAACGACAATTACTATACTTATTACTCTTATTATTATCAATCTAACTCATATTATTAGCCATATTATGCTTCTATGTTCGATAGAACAAGAATTACTATACTCACTACTCTTAGTATTATCAATCTAACTCATATTATTAGCCATATTATGCTTATATGATCGATAGAACGACAAATACTATACTTATTACTCTTATTATTATCAATCTAACTCATATTATTAACCATATTATGCTAATATGACCGATAGAACTACAATTACTATACTCATTACTCTTATTATTATCAATCCAACTCATGTTATTACCCATATTATGCTTATATGATCGATAGAACGACAATCACTATACTTATTACTCTTATTATTATCAACCTAACTCATATTATTAGCCATATTATGCTTATATTATCGATAGAACGACAATTACTATACTTATTACTGTTATTATTATTAATCTAACTGATATTATTAGCCATATTTTGCTTATATGATCGATAGAACGACAATTACTATACTTATTACTCTTATTATTATAAATCTAACTCATATTATTAGCCATATTATGCTTATATGATCGATAGAACGACAATTACTATACTTATTACTCTTATTATTATCAAACTAACTCATATTATTAGCCATATTATGCTTATATGATCGATAGAACGAGAATTACTATACTCACTTCTCTTAGTATTATCAATCTAACTCATATTATTAGCCATATTATGCTTATATTATCGATATAACGACATTTACTATACTAATTACTGTTATTATTATCAACCTAACTCATATTATTAGCCATATTATGCTTATATGAACGACAGAACGACAATTACTGTACTTATTACTCTTATCATTATCAATCTAAGTCATATTATTAGCCATATTATGCTTATATGATCGATAGAACGACAATTACTATACTCACTACTCTTATTATTATCAATCTAACTCATATTATTAGCCATATTATGCTTATATGATCGATAGAACGACAATTACTGTACTTATTACTCTTATCATTATCGATCTAACTCATATTATTAGCCATATTATGCTTATATGATCGATAGAACGACAATTACTATACTTATTACTCTTATTATTATCAAACTAACTCATATTATTAGCCATATTATGCTTATATGATCGATAGAACGACAATTACTATACTTATTACTCCTATTATTATCAATCTAACTCATATTATGAGCCATATTATGCTTATATGATCGATAGAACGAGAATTACTATACTCACTACTCTTAGTATTATCAATCTAACTCATATTATTAGCCATATTATGCTTATATTATCGATAGAACGACAATTACTATACTTATTACTGTTATTATTATCAATCTAACTCATATTATTAGCCATATTATGCTTAATTGATCGATAGAACGACAATTAATATGCTTATTACTCTTATTATTATCAATCTAACTCATATTATTAGCCATATTATGCTTAAATGATCGATAGAACGAGAATTACTATACTTATTACACTCACTGTTATCAATCTAACTCATATTATTAACCATATTATGCAAATTTGATCGATAGAACGACAATCACTATACTTATTACTCTTATTATTATCAACCTAACTCATATTATTAGCCATATTATGCTTATATTATCGATTTAACGACAATTACTATACTTATTACTGTTATTATTATCAATCTAACTCATATTATTAGCCATATTATGCTTATATGAACGACAGAACGACAATTACTATACTTATTACTCTTATTATCATCAATCTAACTCATATTATTGGCCATATTATGCTTATATGATCGATAGAACGACAAATACTATACTTATTACTCTTATTATTATCAATCTAACTCATATTATTAACCATATTATGCTAATATGATCGATAGAACTACAATTACTATACTCATTACTCTTATTATTATCAATCCAACTCATGTTATTACCCATGTTATGCTTATATGATCGATAGAACGACAATCACTATACTTGTTACTCTTATTATTATCAACCTAACTCATATTATTAGCCATATTATGCTTATATTATCGATATAACGACAATTACTATACTTATTACTGTTATTATTATCAATCTAACTCATATTATTAGCCATATTATGCTTATATGAACGACAGAACAATTACTGTACTTATTACTCTTATCATTATCAATCTAAGTCATATTATTAGCCATATTATGCTTATATGATCGATAGAACGACAATTACTACACTTACTACTCTTATTGTTATCAACCTAACTCATATTATTAGCCATATTATGCTTATATGATCGATAGAGCGACAATCACTATACTTATTACTCTTATTATTATCAACCTAACTCATATTATTAGCCATATTATGCTTATATTATCGATATAACGACAATTACTATACTTATTACTGTTATTATTATCAATCTAACTCATATTATTAGCCATATTATGCTTATATGAACGACAGAACGACAATTACTGTACTAATTACTCTTATCATTATCAATCTAAGTCATATTATTAGCCATATTATGCTTATATGTTCGATAGAACGACAATTACTATACTTATTACTCTTATTATTATCAATCCAACTCATGTTATTAGCCATATTATGCTTATATGATCGATAGAACGAGAATTACTATACTCACTTCTCTTAGTATTATCAATCTAACTCATATTATTAGCCATATTATGCTTAAATGATCGATAGAACGACAATTACTATACTTATTACTCTTATTATTATCAATCTAACACATATTATTAGCCATATTATGCTTCTATGTTCGATAGAACAAGAATTACTATACTCACTACTCTTAGTATTATCAATCTAACTCATATTATTAGCCATATTATGCTTATATGATCGATAGAACGACAAATACTATACTTATTACTCTTATTATTATCAATCTAACTCATATTATTAACCATATTATGCTAATATGACCGATAGAACTACAATCACTCTACTCATTACTCTTATTATTATCAATCCAACTCATGTTATTACCCATATTATGCTTATATGATCGATAGAACGACAATCACTATACTTATTACTCTTATTATTATCAACCTCACTCATATTATTAGCCATATTATGCTTATATTATCGATATAACGACAATTACTATACTTATTACTGTTATTATTATCAATCTAACTCATATTATTAGCCATATTATGCTTATATGAACGACAGAACGACAATTACTGTACGTATTACTCTTATCATTATCAATCTAAGTCATATTATTAGCCATTTTATGCTTATATGATCGATAGAACGACAATTACTATACTTATTACTCTTATGATTATAAATCTAACTCATATTATTAGCCATATTATGCTTATATGATCGACAGAACGACAATTACTATACTTATTACACTCACTGTTATCAATCAAACTCATATTATTAACCATATTATGCAAATTTGATCGATAGAACGACAATCACTCTACTTATTACTCTTATTATTATCAATCCAACTCATGTTATTACCCATATTATGCTTATATGATCGATAGAACGACAATCACTATAGTTATTACTCTTATTATTATCAACCTAACTCATATTATTAGCCATATTATGCTTATATTATCGATAGAACGACAATTACTATACTTATTACTGTTATTATTATCAATCTAACGCATATTATTAGCCATATTATGCTTATATGATCGACAGAACGACAATTACTATACTTATTACACTCACTGTTATCAATCAAACTCATATTATTAACCATATTATGCAAATTTGATCGATAGAACGACAATCACTCTACTTATTACTCTTATTATTATCAACCTAACTCATATTATTAGCCATATTATGCTTATATGATCGATAGAACGACAATCACTATACTTATCACTCGTATTACTATCAACCTAACTCATATTATTAGCCATATTATGCTTATATTATCGATATAACGACAATCACTATACTTATTATTCTTATTATTATCAACCTAACTCATATTATTAGCCATATTATGCTTATATTATCGATATAACGACAATTACTATACTTATTACTCTTATTATTATCAATCTAACTCATATTATTAGTCATATTATGCTTATATGATCGATAGAACGACAATTACTATACTTATTACTCTTATTATTATCAATCTAACTCATATTATTAGCCATATTATGCTTATATGATCGATAGAACGAGAATTACTATACTCACTACTCTTAGTATTATCAATCTAACTCATATTATTAGCCATATTATGCTTATATTATCGATAGAACGACAATTACTATACTTATTACTGTTATTATTATCAATCTAACTCATATTATTAGCCATATTATGCTTAAATGATCGATAGAACGACAATTACTATACTTATTACACTCACTGTTATCAATGTAACTCATATTATTAACCATATTATGCAAATTTGATCGATAGAACGACAATCACTATACTTATTACTCTTATTATTATCAACCTAACTCATATTATTAGCCATATTATGCTTAAATGATCGATAGAACGACAATTACTATACTTATTACACTCACTGTTATCAATCTAACTCATATTATTAACCATATTATGCAAATTTGATCGATAGAACGACAACCACTATACTTATTACTCTAAATTATTATCAACCTAACTCATATTATTAGCCATATTATGCTTATATGATCGATAGAACGATAATTTCTATACTTATTACTCTTATTATTATCAATCTAACTCATATTATTAGCCATATTATGCTTATATGATCGATAGAACGAGAATTACTATACTAACTCATATTATTAGCCATATTATGCTTATATGATCGATAGAACGACAATTACTATACTTATTACTCTTACTATTATCAACCTAACTCATATTATTAGCCATATTATGCTTAACTGATCGATAGAACGACAATAACTATACGTATTACTCTTATTATTATCAATCTAACTGATATTATTAGCCATATTATGCTTACATGATCGACAGAACGACAATTACTATACTTATTACACTCACTGTTATCAATCTAACTCATATTATTAACCATATTATGCAAATTTGATCGATAGAACAACAATCACTATACTTATTACTCTTATTATTATCAACCTAACTCATATTATTAGCCATATTATGCTTATATGATCGATAGAACGACAATTACTGTACTTATTACTCTTATCATTATCGATCTAACTCATATTATTAGCCATATTATGCAAATTTGATCGATAGAACGACAATCACTATACTTATTTCTCTTATTATTATCAACCTAACTCATATTATTAGCCATATTATGCTTAAATAATCGATAGAACAACAATTACTATACTTATTACTCTCATTATTATAAATCTAACTCATATTATTAGCCATATTATGCTTATATGATCGATAGAACGACATTTACTATACTTATTACTCTTATTATTATGAATCTAACTCATATTATTAACCATACTATGCAGATATGATCGATAGAACTACAATTACTATACTCATTACTCTTATTATTATTAATCTAACTGATATTATTAGCCATATTATGCTTATATGATCGATAGTACGACAATTACTATACTTATTACTCTTATTATCATCAATCTAACTCATATTATTAGCCATATTATGCTTATATGATCGATAGAACGACAAATACTGTACTTATTACTCTTATCATTATCAATCTAAGTCATATTATTAGCCATATTATGCTTATATGATCGATGGAACGACAATTACTATACTTATTACTCTTATTATTATCAACCTAACTCATATTATTAGCCATATTATGCTCATATGAACGACAGAACGACAATTACTGTACTTATTACTCTTATCATTATCAATCTAAGTCATATTATTAGCCATATTATGCTTATATGATCGATAGAACGACAATTACTATACTTATTACTCTTATTATTATCAACCTAACTCATATTATTAGCCATATTATGCTTATATGAACGACAGAACGACAATTACTGTACTTATTACTCTTATCATTATCAATCTAAGTCATATTATTAGCCATATTATGCTTATATGATCGATAGAACGACAATTACTATACTCACTACTCTTATTATTATCAATCTAACTCATATTATTAGCCATATTATGCTTATATGATCGATAGAACGACAATTACTGTACTTATTACTCTTATTATTATGAATCTAACTCATATTATTAACCATATTATGCAGATATGATCGATAGAACTACAATTACTATACTCATTACTCTTATTATCATCAATCAAACTCATATTATTAGCCATATTATGCTTATATGATCGATAGAACGACAAATACTATACTTATTACTCTTATTATTATCAATCTAACTCATATTATTAACCATATTATGCTAATAT
The DNA here is from genome assembly GCF_050947335.1 of Megachile rotundata. NCBI lineage: Eukaryota > Metazoa > Arthropoda > Insecta > Hymenoptera > Megachilidae > Megachile > Megachile rotundata. The sequence goes on along the minus strand of NW_027473453.1, from coordinate 257,550 downwards.
GATCGATAGAACGACAATTACTATACTTATTACTCTTATTATTATCAACCTAACTCATATTATTAGCCATATTATGCTTAAATGATCGATAGAACAACAATTACTATACTTATTACTCTCATTATTATAAATCTAACTCATATTATTAGCCATATTATGCTTATATGATCGATAGAACGACAATTACTATACTTATTACTCTTATTATTATCAACCTCACTCATATTATTAGCCATATTATGCTTAAATGATTGATAGAACAACAATTACTATACTTATTACTCTCATTATTATAAATCTAACTCATGTTATTTGCCATATTATGCTTATATGATCGATAGAACGACAATTACTATACTTATTACTCTTATTATTATGAATCTAACTCATATTATTAACCATATTATGCAGATATGATCGATAGAACTACAATTACTATACTCATTACTCTTATTATTATTAATCTAACTGATATTATTAGCCATATTATGCTTATATGATCGATAGAACGACAATTACTATACTTATTACTCTTATTATCATCAATCTAACTCATATTATTAGCCATATTATGCTTATATGATCGATAGAACGACAAATACTATACTTATTACTCTTATTATTATCAATCTAACTCATATTATTAACCATATTATGCAAATTTGATCGATAGAACGACAATCACTCTACTTATTACTCTTATTATTATCAACCTAACTCATATTATTAGGCATATTATGCTTATATGATCGATATAACGACAATCACTATACTTATTACTCTTATTATTATCAACCTAACTCATATTACTAGCCATATTATGCTTATATTATCGATATAACGACAATTACTATACTTATTACTGTTATTATTATCAATCTAACTCATATTATTAGCCATATTATGCTTATATGAAAGACAGAACGACAATTACTGTACTAATTACTCTTATCATTATCAATCTAAGTCATATTATTAGCCATATTATGCTTATATGATCGATTGAACGACAATTACTATACTTATTACTCTTATTATCATCAATCTAACTCATATTATTAGCCATATTATGCTTCTATGTTCGATAGAACGAGAATTACTATACTCACTTCTCTTAGTATTATCAATCTAACTCATATTATTAGCCATATTATGCTTAAATGATCGATAGAACGACAATTACTATACTTATTACTCTTATTATTATCAATCTAACTCATATTATTAGCCATATTATGCTTCTATGTTCGATAGAACAAGAATTACTATACTCACTACTCTTAGTATTATCAATCTAACTCATATTATTAGCCATATTATGCTTATATGATCGATAGAACGACAAATACTATACTTATTACTCTTATTATTATCAATCTAACTCATATTATTAACCATATTATGCTAATATGACCGATAGAACTACAATTACTATACTCATTACTCTTATTATTATCAATCTAACTCATGTTATTTGCCATATTATGCTTATATGATCGATAGAACGACAATTACTATACTTATTACTCTTATTATTATGAATCTAACTCATATTATTAACCATACTATGCAGATATGATCGATAGAACTACAATTACTATACTCATTACTCTTATTATTATTAATCTAACTGATATTATTAGCCATATTATGCTTATATGATCGATAGAACGACAATTACTATACTTATTACTCTTATTATCATCAATCTAACTCATATTATTAGCCATATTATGCTTATATGATCGATAGAACGACAAATACTGTACTTATTACTCTTATCATTATCAATCTAAGTCATATTATTAGCCATATTATGCTTATATGATCGATGGAACGACAATTACTATACTTATTACTCTTATTATTATCAACCTAACTCATATTATTAGCCATATTATGCTCATATGAACGACAGAACGACAATTACTGTACTTATTACTCTTATCATTATCAATCTAAGTCATATTATTAGCCATATTATGCTTATATGATCGATAGAACGACAATTACTATACTTATTACTCTTATTATTATCAACCTAACTCATATTATTAGCCATATTATGCTTATATGAACGACAGAACGACAATTACTGTACTTATTACTCTTATCATTATCAATCTAAGTCATATTATTAGCCATATTATGCTTATATGATCGATAGAACGACAATTACTATACTCACTACTCTTATTATTATCAATCAAACTCATATTATTAGCCATATTATGCTTATATGATCGATAGAACGACAAATACTATACTTATTACTCTTATTATTATCAATCTAACTCATATTATTAACCATATTATGCTAATATGATCGATAGAACGACAATTACTATACTTATTACTCTTATTATTATCAACCTAACTCATATTATTAGCCATATTATGCTTAAATGATCGATAGAACAACAATTACTATACTTATTACTCTCATTATTATAAATCTAACTCATATTATTAGCCATATTATGCTTATATGATCGATAGAACGACAATTACTATACTTATTACTCTTATTATTATCAACCTCACTCATATTATTAGCCATATTATGCTTAAATGATCGATAGAACAACAATTACTATACTTATTACTCTCATTATTATAAATCTAACTCATGTTATTTGCCATATTATGCTTATATGATCGATAGAACGACAATTACTATACTTATTACTCTTATTATTATGAATCTAACTCATATTATTAACCATATTATGCAGATATGATCGATAGAACTACAATTACTATACTCATTACTCTTATTATTATTAATCTAACTGATATTATTAGCCATATTATGCTTATATGATCGATAGAACGACAATTACTATACTTATTACTCTTATTATCATCAATCTAACTCATATTATTAGCCATATTATGCTTATATGATCGATAGAACGACAAATACTATACTTATTACTCTTATTATTATCAATCTAACTCATATTATTAACCATATTATGCAAATTTGATCGATAGAACGACAATCACTCTACTTATTACTCTTATTATTATCAACCTAACTCATATTATTAGGCATATTATGCTTATATGATCGATATAACGACAATCACTATACTTATTACTCTTATTATTATCAACCTAACTCATATTACTAGCCATATTATGCTTATATTATCGATATAACGACAATTACTATACTTATTACTGTTATTATTATCAATCTAACTCATATTATTAGCCATATTATGCTTATATGAAAGACAGAACGACAATTACTGTACTAATTACTCTTATCATTATCAATCTAAGTCATATTATTAGCCATATTATGCTTATATGATCGATAGAACGACAATTACTATACTTATTACTCTTATTATTATAAATCGAACTCATATTATTAGCCATATTATGCTTATATGATCGATAGAACGACAATTACTATACTCACTACTCTTATTATTATCAATCTAACACATATTATTAGCCATATTATGCTTATATGATCGATAGAACGACAATTACTGTACTTATTACTCTTATCATTATCGATCTAACTCATATTATTAGCCATATTATGCTTATATGATCGATAGAACGACAATTACTATACTTATTACTCTTATTATTATCAATCTAACTCATATTATTAGCCATATTATGCTTATATGATCGATAGAACGACAATCACTATACTTATTACTCTTATTATTATCAACCTAACTCATATTATTAGCCATATTATGCTTAAATGATCGATAGAACAACAATTACTATACTTATTACTCTTATTATTATAAATCTAACTCATATTATTAGCCATATTATGCTTATATGATCGATAGAACGACAATTACTATACTTATTACTCTTATTATTATGAATCTAACTCATATTATTAATCATATTATGCAGATATGATCGATAGAACTACAATTACTATACTCATTACTCTTATTATTATTAATCTAACTGATATTATTAGCCATATTATGCTTATATGATCGATTGAACGACAATTACTATACTTATTACTCTTATTATCATCAATCTAACTCATATTATTAGCCATATTATGCTTCTATGTTCGATAGAACGAGAATTACTATACTCACTTCTCTTAGTATTATCAATCTAACTCATATTATTAGCCATATTATGCTTAAATGATCGATAGAACGACAATTACTATACTTATTACTCTTATTATTATCAATCTAACTCATATTATTAGCCATATTATGCTTCTATGTTCGATAGAACAAGAATTACTATACTCACTACTCTTAGTATTATCAATCTAACTCATATTATTAGCCATATTATGCTTATATGATCGATAGAACGACAAATACTATACTTATTACTCTTATTATTATCAATCTAACTCATATTATTAACCATATTATGCTAATATGACCGATAGAACTACAATTACTATACTCATTACTCTTATTATTATCAATCTAACTCATGTTATTTGCCATATTATGCTTATATGATCGATAGAACGACAATTACTATACTTATTACTCTTATTATTATGAATCTAACTCATATTATTAACCATATTATGCAGATATGATCGATAGAACTACAATTACTATACTCATTACTCTTATTATTATTAATCTAACTGATATTATTAGCCATATTATGCTTATATGATCGATAGAACGACAATTACTATACTTATTACTCTTATTATCATCAATCTAACTCATATTATTAGCCATATTATGCTTATATGATCGATAGAACGACAAATACTATACTTATTACTCTTATTATTATCAATCTAACTCATATTATTAACCATATTATGCAAATTTGATCGATAGAACGACAATCACTCTACTTATTACTCTTATTATTATCAACCTAACTCATATTATTAGGCATATTATGCTTATATGATCGATATAACGACAATCACTATACTTATTACTCTTATTATTATCAACCTAACTCATATTACTAGCCATATTATGCTTATATTATCGATATAACGACAATTACTATACTTATTACTGTTATTATTATCAATCTAACTCATATTATTAGCCATATTATGCTTATATGAAAGACAGAACGACAATTACTGTACTAATTACTCTTATCATTATCAATCTAAGTCATATTATTAGCCATATTATGCTTATATGATCGATAGAACGACAATTACTATACTTATTACTCTTATTATTATAAATCGAACTCATATTATTAGCCATATTATGCTTATATGATCGATAGAACGACAATTACTATACTCACTACTCTTATTATTATCAATCTAACACATATTATTAGCCATATTATGCTTATATGATCGATAGAACGACAATTACTGTACTTATTACTCTTATCATTATCGATCTAACTCATATTATTAGCCATATTATGCTTATATGATCGATAGAACGACAATTACTATACTTATTACTCTTATTATTATCAATCTAACTCATATTATTAGCCATATTATGCTTATATGATCGATAGAACGACAATCACTATACTTATTACTCTTATTATTATCAACCTAACTCATATTATTAGCCATATTATGCTTAAATGATCGATAGAACAACAATTACTATACTTATTACTCTTATTATTATAAATCTAACTCATATTATTAGCCATATTATGCTTATATGATCGATAGAACGACAATTACTATACTTATTACTCTTATTATTATGAATCTAACTCATATTATTAACCATATTATGCAGATATGATCGATAGAACTACAATTACTATACTCATTACTCTTATTATTATTAATCTAACTGATATTATTAGCCATATTATGCTTATATGATCGATTGAACGACAATTACTATACTTATTACTCTTATTATCATCAATCTAACTCATATTATTAGCCATATTATGCTTCTATGTTCGATAGAACGAGAATTACTATACTCACTTCTCTTAGTATTATCAATCTAACTCATATTATTAGCCATATTATGCTTAAATGATCGATAGAACGACAATTACTATACTTATTACTCTTATTATTATCAATCTAACTCATATTATTAGCCATATTATGCTTCTATGTTCGATAGAACAAGAATTACTATACTCACTACTCTTAGTATTATCAATCTAACTCATATTATTAGCCATATTATGCTTATATGATCGATAGAACGACAAATACTATACTTATTACTCTTATTATTATCAATCTAACTCATATTATTAACCATATTATGCTAATATGACCGATAGAACTACAATTACTATACTCATTACTCTTATTATTATCAATCCAACTCATGTTATTACCCATATTATGCTTATATGATCGATAGAACGACAATCACTATACTTATTACTCTTATTATTATCAACCTAACTCATATTATTAGCCATATTATGCTTATATGATCGATAGAACGACAATCACTATACTTATTACTCTTATTATTATCAACCTCACTCATATTATTAGCCATATTATGCTTATATTATCGATATAACGACAATTACTATACTTATTACTGTTATTATTATCAATCTAACTCATATTATTAGCCATATTAGGCTTATGTGAACGACAGAACGACAATTACTGTACTTATTACTCTTATCATTATCAATCTAAGTCATATTATTAGCCATATTATGCTTATATGATCGATAGAACGACAATTACTATACTTATTACTCTTATTATTATAAATCTAACTCATATTATTAGCCATATTATGCTTATATGATCGATAGAACGACAATTACTATACTTATTACTCTTATTATTATGAATCTAACTCATATTATTAACCATATTATGCAGATATGATCGATAGAACTACAATTACTATACTCATTACTCTTATTATTATTAATCTAACTGATATTATTAGCCATATTTTGCTTATATGATCGATAGAACGACAATTACTATACTTATTACTCTTATTATTATAAATCTAACTCATATTATTAGCCATATTATGCTTATATGATCGATAGAACGACAATTACTATACTTATTACTCTTATTATTATGAATCTAACTCATATTATTAACCATATTATGCAGATATGATCGATAGAACTACAATTACTATACTCATTACTCTTATTATTATTAATCTAACTGATATTATTAGCCATATTTTGCTTATATGATCGATAGAACGACAATTACTATACTTATTACTCTTATTATCATCAATCTAACTCATATTATTAGCCATATTATGCTTATATGATCGATAGAACGACAAATACTACGCTTATTACTCTTATTATTATCAATCTAACTCATATTATTAACCATATTATGCTAATATGATCGATAGAACTACAATTACTATACTCATTACTCTTATTATTATCAATCCAACTCATGTTATTACCCATATTATGCTTATATGATCGATAGAACGACAATCACTATACTTATTACTCTTATTATTATCAACCTAACTCATATTATTAGCCATATTATGCTTATATTATCGATAGAACGACAATTACTATACTTATTACTGTTATTATTATCAATCTAACGCATATTATTAGCCATATTATGCTTATATGATCGACAGAACGACAATTACTATACTTATTACACTCCCTGTTATCAATCTAACTCATATTATTAACCATATTATGCAAATTTGATCGATTGAACGACAATCACTCTACTTATTACTCTTATTATTATCAACCTAACTCATATTATTAGCCATATTATGCTTATATGATCGATAGAACGACAATCACTATACTTATTACTCTTATTATTATCAACCTAACTCATATTATTAGCCATATTATGCTTATATGAACGACTGAACGACAATTACTGTACTTATTACTCTTATCATTATCAATCTAAGTCATATTATTAGCCATATTATGCTTATATGATCGATAGAACGACAATTACTATACTCACTACTCTTATTATTATCAATCTAACTCATATTATTAGCCATATTTTGCTTATATGATCAATAGAACGACAATTACTATACTTATTACTCTTATTATCATCAATCTAACTCATATTATTAGCCATATTATGCTTATATGATCGATAGAACGACAAATACTACGCTTATTACTCTTATTATTATCAATCTAACTCATATTATTAACCATATTATGCTAATATGATCGATAGAACTACAATTACTATACTCATTACTCTTATTATTATCAATCCAACTCATGTTATTACCCATATTATGCTTATATGATCGATAGAACGACAATCACTATACTTATTACTCTTATTATTATCAACCTAACTCATATTATTAGCCATATTATGCTTATATTATCGATAGAACGACAATTACTATACTCATTACTGTTATTATTATCAATCTAACGCATATTATTAGCCATATTATGCTTATATGATCGACAGAACGACAATTACTATACTTATTACACTCACTGTTATCAATCTAACTCATATTATTAACCATATTATGCAAATTTGATCGATTGAACGACAATCACTCTACTTATTACTCTTATTATTATCAACCTAACTCATATTATTGGCCATATTATGCTTATATGATCGATAGAACGACAATCACTATACTTATTACTCTTATTATTATCAACCTAACTCATATTATTAGTCATATTATGCTTATATGAACGACAGAACGACAATTACTGTACTTATTACTCTTATCATTATCAATCTAAGTCATATTATTAGCCATATTATGCTTATATGATCGATAGAACGACAATTACTATACTCACTACTCTTATTATTATCAATCTAACTCATATTATTAGCCATATTATGCTTATATGATCGATAGAACGACAATTACTGTACTTATTACTCTTATCATTATCGATCTAACTCATATTATTAGCCATATTATGCTTATATGATCGATAGAACGACAATTACTATACTTATTACTCTTATTATTATCAACCTAACTCATATTATTAGCCATATTATGCTTATATGATCGATAGAGCGACAATTACTATACTTATTACTCTCATTATTATAAATCTAACTCATATTATTAGCCATATTATGCTTATATGATCGATAGAACGACATTTACTATACTTATTACTCTTATTATTATGAATCTAACTCATATTATTAACCATACTATGCAGATATGATCGATAGAACTACAATTACTATACTCATTACTCTTATTATTATTAATCTAACTGATATTATTAGCCATATTATGCTTATATGATCGATAGAACGACAATTACTATACTTAGTACTCTTATTATTATCAATCTAACTCATATTATTGGCCATATTATGCTTATATGATCGATAGAACGAGAATTACTATACTCACTTCTCTTAGTATTATCAATCTAACTCATATTATTAGCCATATTATGCTTAAATGATCGATAGAACAACAATTACTATACTTATTACTCTTATTATTATAAATCTAACTCATATTATTAGCCATATTATGCTTATATGATCGATAGAACGACAATTACTATACTTATTACTCTTATTATTATGAATCTAACTCATATTATTAACCATATTATGCAGATATGATCGATAGAACTACAATTACTATACTCATTACTCTTATTATTATTAATCTAACTGATATTATTAGCCATATTATGCTTATATGATCGATTGAACGACAATTACTATACTTATTACTCTTATTATCATCAATCTAACTCATATTATTAGCCATATTATGCTTCTATGTTCGATAGAACGAGAATTACTATACTCACTTCTCTTAGTATTATCAATCTAACTCATATTATTAGCCATATTATGCTTAAATGATCGATAGAACGACAATTACTATACTTATTACTCTTATTATTATCAATCTAACTCATATTATTAGCCATATTATGCTTCTATGTTCGATAGAACAAGAATTACTATACTCACTACTCTTAGTATTATCAATCTAACTCATATTATTAGCCATATTATGCTTATATGATCGATAGAACGACAAATACTATACTTATTACTCTTATTATTATCAATCTAACTCATATTATTAACCATATTATGCTAATATGACCGATAGAACTACAATTACTATACTCATTACTCTTATTATTATCAATCCAACTCATGTTATTACCCATATTATGCTTATATGATCGATAGAACGACAATCACTATACTTATTACTCTTATTATTATCAACCTAACTCATATTATTAGCCATATTATGCTTATATGATCGATAGAACGACAATCACTATACTTATTACTCTTATTATTATCAACCTCACTCATATTATTAGCCATATTATGCTTATATTATCGATATAACGACAATTACTATACTTATTACTGTTATTATTATCAATCTAACTCATATTATTAGCCATATTATGCTTATGTGAACGACAGAACGACAATTACTGTACTTATTACTCTTATCATTATCAATCTAAGTCATATTATTAGCCATATTATGCTTATATGATCGATAGAACGACAATTACTATACTTATTACTCTTATTATTAAAAATCTAACTCATATTATTAGCCATATTATGCTTATATGATCGATAGAACGACAATTACTATACTTATTACTCTTATTATTATGAATCTAACTCATATTATTAACCATATTATGCAGATATGATCGATAGAACTACAATTACTATACTCATTACTCTTATTATTATTAATCTAACTGATATTATTAGCCATATTTTGCTTATATGATCGATAGAACGACAATTACTATACTTATTACTCTTATTATTATAAATCTAACTCATATTATTAGCCATATTATGCTTATATGATCGATAGAACGACAATTACTATACTTATTACTCTTATTATTATGAATCTAACTCATATTATTAACCATATTATGCAGATATGATCGATAGAACTACAATTACTATACTCATTACTCTTATTATTATTAATCTAACTGATATTATTAGCCATATTTTGCTTATATGATCGATAGAACGACAATTACTATACTTATTACTCTTATTATCATCAATCTAACTCATATTATTAGCCATATTATGCTTATATGATCGATAGAACGACAAATACTACGCTTATTACTCTTATTATTATCAATCTAACTCATATTATTAACCATATTATGCTAATATGATCGATAGAACTACAATTACTATACTCATTACTCTTATTATTATCAATCCAACTCATGTTATTACCCATATTATGCTTATATGATCGATAGAACGACAATCACTATACTTATTACTCTTATTATTATCAACCTAACTCATATTATTAGCCATATTATGCTTATATTATCGATAGAACGACAATTACTATACTTATTACTGTTACTATTATCAATCTAACGCATATTATTAGCCATATTATGCTTATATGATCGACAGAACGACAATTACTATACTTATTACACTCCCTGTTATCAATCTAACTCATATTATTAACCATATTATGCAAATTTGATCGATTGAACGACAATCACTCTACTTATTACTCTTATTATTATCAACCTAACTCATATTATTAGCCATATTATGCTTATATGATCGATAGAACGACAATCACTATACTTATTACTCTTATTATTATCAACCTAACTCATATTATTAGCCATATTATGCTTATATGAACGACAGAACGACAATTACTGTACTTATTACTCTTATCATTATCAATCTAAGTCATATTATTAGCCATATTATGCTTATATGATCGATAGAACGACAATTACTATACTCACTACTCTTATTATTATCAATCTAACTCATATTATTAGCCATATTATGCTTATATGATCGATAGAACGACAATTACTGTACTTATTACTCTTATCATTATCGATCTAACTCATATTATTAGCCATATTATGCTTATATGATCGATAGAACGACAATTACTATACTTATTACTCTTATTATTATCAACCTAACTCATATTATTAGCCATATTATGCTTATATGATCGATAGAGCGACAATTACTATACTTATTACTCTCATTATTATAAATCTAACTCATATTATTAGCCATATTATGCTTATATGATCGATAGAACGACAAATACTATACTTATTACTCTTATTATTATCAATCTAACTCATATTATTAACCATATTATGCTAATATGACCGATAGAACTACAATCACTCTACTCATTACTCTTATTATTATCAATCCAACTCATGTTATTACCCATATTATGCTTATATGATCGATAGAACGACAATCACTATACTTATTACTCTTATTATTATCAACCTCACTCATATTATTAGCCATATTATGCTTATATTATCGATATAACGACAATTACTATACTTATTACTGTTATTATTATCAATCTAACTCATATTATTAGCCATATTATGCTTATATGAACGACAGAACGACAATTACTGTACTTATTACTCTTATCATTATCAATCTAAGTCATATTATTAGCCATTTTATGCTTATATGATCGATAGAACGACAATTACTATACTTATTACTCTTATGATTATAAATCTAACTCATATTATTAGCCATATTATGCTTATATGATCGACAGAACGACAATTACTATACTTATTACACTCACTGTTATCAATCAAACTCATATTATTAACCATATTATGCAAATTTGATCGATAGAACGACAATCACTCTACTTATTACTCTTATTATTATCAATCCAACTCATGTTATTACCCATATTATGCTTATATGATCGATAGAACGACAATCACTATAGTTATTACTCTTATTATTATCAACCTAACTCATATTAATAGCCATATTATGCTTATATTATCGATAGAACGACAATTACTATACTTATTACTGTTATTATTATCAATCTAACGCATATTATTAGCCATATTATGCTTATATGATCGACAGAACGACAATTACTATACTTATTACACTCACTGTTATCAATCAAACTCATATTATTAACCATATTATGCAAATTTGATCGATAGAACGACAATCACTCTACTTATTACTCTTATTATTATCAACCTAACTCATATTATTAGTCATATTATGCTTATATGATCGATAGAACGACAATCACTATACTTATCACTCGTATTACTATCAACCTAACTCATATTATTAGCCATATTATGCTTATATTATCGATATAACGACAATCACTATACTTATTATTCTTATTATTATCAACCTAACTCATATTATTAGCCATATTATGCTTATATTATCGATATAACGACAATTACTATACTTATTACTCTTATTATTATCAATCTAACTCATATTATTAGTCATATTATGCTTATATGATCGATAGAACGACAATTACTATACTTATTACTCTTATTATTATCAATCTAACTCATATTATTAGCCATATTATGCTTATATGATCGATAGAACGAGAATTACTATACTCACTACTCTTAGTATTATCAATCTAACTCATATTATTAGCCATATTATGCTTATATTATCGATAGAACGACAATTACTATACTTATTACTGTTATTATTATCAATCTAACTCATATTATTAGCCATATTATGCTTAAATGATCGATAGAACGACAATTACTATACTTATTACACTCACTGTTATCAATGTAACTCATATTATTAACCATATTATGCAAATTTGATCGATAGAACGACAATCACTATACTTATTACTCTTATTATTATCAACCTAACTCATATTATTAGCCATATTATGCTTAAATGATCGATAGAACGACAATTACTATACTTATTACACTCACTGTTATCAATCTAACTCATATTATTAACCATATTATGCAAATTTGATCGATAGAACGACAACCACTATACTTATTACTCTAAATTATTATCAACCTAACTCATATTATTAGCCATATTATGCTTATATGATCGATAGAACGATAATTTCTATACTTATTACTCTTATTATTATCAATCTAACTCATATTATTAGCCATATTATGCTTATATGATCGATAGAACGAGAATTACTATACTAACTCATATTATTAGCCATATTATGCTTATATGATCGATAGAACGACAATTACTATACTTATTACTCTTACTATTATCAACCTAACTCATATTATTAGCCATATTATGCTTAACTGATCGATAGAACGACAATAACTATACGTATTACTCTTATTATTATCAATCTAACTGATATTATTAGCCATATTATGCTTACATGATCGACAGAACGACAATTACTATACTTATTACACTCACTGTTATCAATCTAACTCATATTATTAACCATATTATGCAAATTTGATCGATAGAACAACAATCACTATACTTATTACTCTTATTATTATCAACCTAACTCATATTATTAGCCATATTATGCTTATATGATCGATAGAACGACAATTACTGTACTTATTACTCTTATCATTATCGATCTAACTCATATTATTAGCCATATTATGCAAATTTGATCGATAGAACGACAATCACTATACTTATTTCTCTTATTATTATCAACCTAACTCATATTATTAGCCATATTATGCTGAAATAATCGATAGAACAACAATTACTATACTTATTACTCTCATTATTATAAATCTAACTCATATTATTAGCCATATTATGCTTATATGATCGATAGAACGACATTTACTATACTTATTACTCTTATTATTATGAATCTAACTCATATTATTAACCATACTATGCAGATATGATCGATAGAACTACAATTACTATACTCATTACTCTTATTATTATTAATCTAACTGATATTATTAGCCATATTATGCTTATATGATCGATAGTACGACAATTACTATACTTATTACTCTTATTATCATCAATCTAACTCATATTATTAGCCATATTATGCTTATATGATCGATAGAACGACAAATACTGTACTTATTACTCTTATCATTATCAATCTAAGTCATATTATTAGCCATATTATGCTTATATGATCGATGGAACGACAATTACTATACTTATTACTCTTATTATTATCAACCTAACTCATATTATTAGCCATATTATGCTCATATGAACGACAGAACGACAATTACTGTACTTATTACTCTTATCATTATCAATCTAAGTCATATTATTAGCCATATTATGCTTATATGATCGATAGAACGACAATTACTATACTTATTACTCTTATTATTATCAACCTAACTCATATTATTAGCCATATTATGCTTATATGAACGACAGAACGACAATTACTGTACTTATTACTCTTATCATTATCAATCTAAGTCATATTATTAGCCATATTATGCTTATATGATCGATAGAACGACAATTACTATACTCACTACTCTTATTATTATCAATCTAACTCATATTATTAGCCATATTATGCTTATATGATCGATAGAACGACAATTACTGTACTTATTACTCTTATTATTATGAATCTAACTCATATTATTAACCATATTATGCAGATATGATCGATAGAACTACAATTACTATACTCATTACTCTTATTATCATCAATCAAACTCATATTATTAGCCATATTATGCTTATATGATCGATAGAACGACAAATACTATACTTATTACTCTTATTATTATCAATCTAACTCATATTATTAACCATATTATGCTAATATGATCGATAGAACGACAATTACTATACTTATTACTCTTATTATTATCAACCTAACTCATATTATTAGCCATATTATGCTTAAATGATCGATAGAACAACAATTACTATACTTATTACTCTCATTATTATAAATCTAACTCATATTATTAGCCATATTATGCTTATATGATCGATAGAACGACAATTACTATACTTATTACTCTTATTATTATCAACCTCACTCATATTATTAGCCATATTATGCTTAAATGATCGATAGAACAACAATTACTATACTTATTACTCTCATTATTATAAATCTAACTCATGTTATTTGCCATATTATGCTTATATGATCGATAGAACGACAATTACTATACTTATTACTCTTATTATTATGAATCTAACTCATATTATTAACCATATTATGTAGATATGATCGATAGAACTACAATTACTATACTCATTACTCTTATTATTATTAATCTAACTGATATTATTAGCCATATTATGCTTATATGATCGATAGAACGACAATTACTATACTTATTACTCTTATTATCATCAATCTAACTCATATTATTAGCCATATTATGCTTATATGATCGATAGAACGACAAATACTATACTTATTACTCTTATTATTATCAATCTAACTCATATTATTAACCATATTATGCAAATTTGATCGATAGAACGACAATCACTCTACTTATTACTCTTATTATTATCAACCTAACTCATATTATTAGGCATATTATGCTTATATGATCGATATAACGACAATCACTATACTTATTACTCTTATTATTATCAACCTAACTCATATTACTAGCCATATTATGCTTATATTATCGATATAACGACAATTACTATACTTATTACTGTTATTATTATCAATCTAACTCATATTATTAGCCATATTATGCTTATATGAAAGACAGAACGACAATTACTGTACTAATTACTCTTATCATTATCAATCTAAGTCATATTATTAGCCATATTATGCTTATATGATCGATTGAACGACAATTACTATACTTATTACTCTTATTATCATCAATCTAACTCATATTATTAGCCATATTATGCTTCTATGTTCGATAGAACGAGAATTACTATACTCACTTCTCTTAGTATTATCAATCTAACTAATATTATTAGCCATATTATGCTTAAATGATCGATAGAACGACAATTACTATACTTATTACTCTTATTATTATCAATCTAACTCATATTATTAGCCATATTATGCTTCTATGTTCGATAGAACAAGAATTACTATACTCACTACTCTTAGTATTATCAATCTAACTCATATTATTAGCCATATTATGCTTATATGATCGATAGAACGACAAATACTATACTTATTACTCTTATTATTATCAATCTAACTCATATTATTAACCATATTATGCTAATATGACCGATAGAACTACAATTACTATACTCATTACTCTTATTATTATCAATCTAACTCATGTTATTTGCCATATTATGCTTATATGATCGATAGAACGACAATTACTATACTTATTACTCTTATTATTATGAATCTAACTCATATTATTAACCATACTATGCAGATATGATCGATAGAACTACAATTACTATACTCATTACTCTTATTATTATTAATCTAACTGATATTATTAGCCATATTATGCTTATATGATCGATAGAACGACAATTACTATACTTATTACTCTTATTATCATCAATCTAACTCATATTATTAGCCATATTATGCTTATATGATCGATAGAACGACAAATACTGTACTTATTACTCTTATCATTATCAATCTAAGTCATATTATTAGCCATATTATGCTTATATGATCGATGGAACGACAATTACTATACTTATTACTCTTATTATTATCAACCTAACTCATATTATTAGCCATATTATGCTCATATGAACGACAGAACGACAATTACTGTACTTATTACTCTTATCATTATCAATCTAAGTCATATTATTAGCCATATTATGCTTATATGATCGATAGAACGACAATTACTATACTTATTACTCTTATTATTATCAACCTAACTCATATTATTAGCCATATTATGCTTATATGAACGACAGAACGACAATTACTGTACTTATTACTCTTATCATTATCAATCTAAGTCATATTATTAGCCATATTATGCTTATATGATCGATAGAACGACAATTACTATACTCACTACTCTTATTATTATCAATCTAACTCATATTATTAGCCATATTATGCTTATATGATCGATAGAACGACAATTACTGTACTTATTACTCTTATTATTATGAATCTAACTCATATTATTAACCATATTATGCAGATATGATCGATAGAACTACAATTACTATACTCATTACTCTTATTATCATCAATCAAACTCATATTATTAGCCATATTATGCTTATATGATCGATAGAACGACAAATACTATACTTATTACTCTTATTATTATCAATCTAACTCATATTATTAACCATATTATGCTAATATGATCGATAGAACGACAATTACTATACTTATTACTCTTATTATTATCAACCTAACTCATATTATTAGCCATATTATGCTTAAATGATCGATAGAACAACAATTACTATACTTATTACTCTCATTATTATAAATCTAACTCATATTATTAGCCATATTATGCTTATATGATCGATAGAACGACAATTACTATACTTATTACTCTTATTATTATCAACCTCACTCATATTATTAGCCATATTATGCTTAAATGATCGATAGAACAACAATTACTATACTTATTACTCTCATTATTATAAATCTAACTCATGTTATTTGCCATATTATGCTTATATGATCGATAGAACGACAATTACTATACTTATTACTCTTATTATTATGAATCTAACTCATATTATTAACCATATTATGCAGATATGATCGATAGAACTACAATTACTATACTCATTACTCTTATTATTATTAATCTAACTGATATTATTAGCCATATTATGCTTATATGATCGATAGAACGACAATTACTATACTTATTACTCTTATTATCATCAATCTAACTCATATTATTAGCCATATTATGCTTATATGATCGATAGAACGACAAATACTATACTTATTACTCTTATTATTATCAATCTAACTCATATTATTAACCATATTATGCAAATTTGATCGATAGAACGACAATCACTCTACTTATTACTCTTATTACTATCAACCTAACTCATATTATTAGGCATATTATGCTTATATGATCGATATAACGACAATCACTATACTTATTACTCTTATTATTATCAACCTAACTCATATTACTAGCCATATTATGCTTATATTATCGATATAACGACAATTACTATACTTATTACTGTTATTATTATCAATCTAACTCATATTATTAGCCATATTATGCTTATATGAAAGACAGAACGACAATTACTGTACTAATTACTCTTATCATTATCAATCTAAGTCATATTATTAGCCATATTATGCTTATATGATCGATAGAACGACAATTACTATACTTATTACTCTTATTATTATAAATCGAACTCATATTATTAGCCATATTATGCTTATATGATCGATAGAACGACAATTACTATACTCACTACTCTTATTATTATCAATCTAACACATATTATTAGCCATATTATGCTTATATGATCGATAGAACGACAATTACTGTACTTATTACTCTTATCATTATCGATCTAACTCATATTATTAGCCATATTATGCTTATATGATCGATAGAACGACAATTACTATACTTATTACTCTTATTATTATCAATCTAACTCATATTATTAGCCATATTATGCTTATATGATCGATAGAACGACAATCACTATACTTATTACTCTTATTATTATCAACCTAACTCATATTATTAGCCATATTATGCTTAAATGATCGATAGAACAACAATTACTATACTTATTACTCTTATTATTATAAATCTAACTCATATTATTAGCCATATTATGCTTATATGATCGATAGAACGACAATTACTATACTTATTACTCTTATTATTATGAATCTAACTCATATTATTAATCATATTATGCAGATATGATCGATAGAACTACAATTACTATACTCATTACTCTTATTATTATTAATCTAACTGATATTATTAGCCATATTATGCTTATATGATCGATTGAACGACAATTACTATACTTATTACTCTTATTATCATCAATCTAACTCATATTATTAGCCATATTATGCTTCTATGTTCGATAGAACGAGAATTACTATACTCACTTCTCTTAGTATTATCAATCTAACTCATATTATTAGCCATATTATGCTTAAATGATCGATAGAACGACAATTACTATACTTATTACTCTTATTATTATCAATCTAACTCATATTATTAGCCATATTATGCTTCTATGTTCGATAGAACAAGAATTACTATACTCACTACTCTTAGTATTATCAATCTAACTCATATTATTAGCCATATTATGCTTATATGATCGATAGAACGACAAATACTATACTTATTACTCTTATTATTATCAATCTAACTCATATTATTAACCATATTATGCTAATATGACCGATAGAACTACAATTACTATACTCATTACTCTTATTATTATCAATCTAACTCATGTTATTTGCCATATTATGCTTATGGGTCATTCCACGCCAAATCGATCACTTTTGGAAGTCACCATCTCCGATTTTGCTCTAATCGAAATATGTTGCAGTCCATGTGAAATTAGGGGGGGTTTAAGTCATCATTTTGCCGGTTTCGAATTTGTTAATGAATGACAGGTCGTCAAATTTTGCAATTTTTGCCCGTTTTGGCGAAAATGGGGTCCACTTGGGAATTTCTTTCTCAGAAACTACTGAACCGATTTAGCTACGTTTTTTTTTGTTTTATTCGTGAAGGTTTGGGCTATTTTAAAATATTTTTTTTAACTTTGTCAATTTGTTATAAAATGTTGAAAAATTTAAACAAATTCTTTTTTTGCGTTTTTCTCAATGAGGGGCGTAAAGGGTTAAAATTAAAAAAAAATATGTTCATATTCTTTGAAGCTTCCCCTTTAAAATGAGCCCTTCAGAACGATGGAGCCTCGAAAATTGACGTCTCTACAAGCTGGAAAAGGACGCGGGGTACCCCGATTTCAGGTAGGTGAGTCGTGTGCTCTGTTATTATGATCGGTTTTTATATCCACCGGTCTCAAAACAATACGACAAGACTTCGTATACGACTAAATGACCTAGTAATGTATATTAGTACTCACTCTTGGCCAATAATACACTTATAGTTATGTTAGATTTAATCCTAAAGTGATATAAGCGTGAACTATTTGTTTGGTTATCGGTTTGAAAATAATAAGAGAGTAAAAGTCATTAGGCTGTAGAAAACATATCTCTCGAGATAGCTACGCAATATGAAAGCAAAAAGAGTTTTATTAATTCAACTATTCATTTAAGTGATTTCGGTGTTTTTGCAAAATGGCATTCTTGTACAACTACTCACGATAGAGGGGCCATACTATCCTATTGAAGGGAGCACTAAAAAACTTGCAATGTACGTTAGCTTACAAAGATTGTTAGAAAAAATTCATTTCTCACTCCTAAAGATTTATTTGAATGGGCAGAATCATCTTTTTCAAACATAGCATTTAATTATGTAACACAAAATGAATATATTAAATATACCGATTATTTATAAGCTCCTTTGGCAACAGCATTAATAATAACAGGGTCTAAAAGTTTTCTCAGCTTTGCGTCATTATCAAATAAAGAAAATAAAGTAGGACTTGCTCGTACGATAGTGATGGCTCCGTACTTAGTGTATGAACTAACTGTCATTAAATTTTTTCCAACCACACACAATACTTTCCATACTTTTGATCACAACCCACTGTTATCCTATTGCGATAGAAAGAAATCACCACTTTTTCGCGGATTCTATCAAGTAATGATGCCTTTTTTAAAATATAAACAATAAATATACAAACTAATATCTATGAATGAAGTTATGATTAAAAAATGTGTGATTCGTCCGAAGTAAGTACTAATATACTTTGCTAGGTACCAACAGAGTCATTTAATCGCGTACGAAGTCTCCTTGTATAGTTTTGAGGCCAGTGATGTAAAACAACCGATCATAATAGCTGAATGCGCGACTCGCCTTCCTGAAACCTGGGTACCCCGCGTCCTTTTCCAGCTTGTAGAGACGTCAATTTTCGAGGCTCCATCGTTCTGAAGGGCTCATTTTAAAGGGGAAGCTTCAAAGAATATGAACATATTTTTTTTTAATTTTAACCCTTTACGCCCCTCATTGAGAAAAACGCAAAAAAAGAATTTGTTTAAATTTTTCAACATTTTATAACAAATTGACAAAGTTAAAAAAAATATTTTAAAATAGCCCAAACCTTCACGAATAAAACAAAAAAAAACGTAGCTAAATCGGTTCAGTAGTTTCTGAGAAAGAAATTCCCAAGTGGACCCCATTTTCGCCAAAACGGGCAAAAATTGCAAAATTTGACGACCTGTCATTCATTAACAAATTCGAAACCGGCAAAATGATGACTTAAACCCCCCCTAATTTCACATGGACTGCAACATATTTCGATTAGAGCAAAATCGGAGATGGTGACTTCCAAAAGTGATCGATTTGGCGTGGAATGACCCTTATATGATCGATAGAACGACAATTACTATACTTATTACTCTTATTATTATGAATCTAACTCATATTATTAACCATATTATGCAGATATGATCGATAGAACTACAATTACTATACTCATTACTCTTATTATTATTAATCTAACTGATATTATTAGCCATATTATGCTTATATGATCGATAGAACGACAATTACTATACGTATTACTCTTATTATCATCAATCTAACTCATATTATTAGCCATATTATGCTTATATGATCGATAGAACGACAAATACTATACTTATTACTCTTATTATTATCAATCTAACTCATATTATTAACCATATTATGCAAATTTGATCGATAGAACGACAATCACTCTACTTATTACTCTTATTATTATCAACCTAACTCATATTATTAGGCATATTATGCTTATATGATCGATATAACGACAATCACTATACTTATTACTCTTATTATTATCAACCTAACTCATATTACTAGCCATATTATGCTTATATTATCGATATAACGACAATTACTATACTTATTACTGTTATTATTATCAATCTAACTCATATTATTAGCCATATTATGCTTATATGAAAGACAGAACGACAATTACTGTACTAATTACTCTTATCATTATCAATCTAAGTCATATTATTAGCCATATTATGCTTATATGATCGATAGAACGACAATTACTATACTTATTACTCTTATTATTATAAATCGAACTCATATTATTAGCCATATTATGCTTATATGATCGATAGAACGACAATTACTATACTCACTACTCTTATTATTATCAATCTAACACATATTATTAGCCATATTATGCTTATATGATCGATAGAACGACAATTACTGTACTTATTACTCTTATCATTATCGATCTAACTCATATTATTAGCCATATTATGCTTATATGATCGATAGAACGACAATTACTATACTTATTACTCTTATTATTATCAATCTAACTCATATTATTAGCCATATTATGCTTATATGATCGATAGAACGACAATCACTATACTTATTACTCTTATTATTATCAACCTAACTCATATTATTAGCCATATTATGCTTAAATGATCGATAGAACAACAATTACTATACTTATTACTCTTATTATTATAAATCTAACTCATATTATTAGCCATATTATGCTTATATGATCGATAGAACGACAATTACTATACTTATTACTCTTATTATTATGAATCTAACTCATATTATTAACCATATTATGCAGATATGATCGATAGAACTACAATTACTATACTCATTACTCTTATTATTATTAATCTAACTGATATTATTAGCCATATTATGCTTATATGATCGATTGAACGACAATTACTATACTTATTACTCTTATTATCATCAATCTAACTCATATTATTAGCCATATTATGCTTATATGATCGATAGAACGACAAATACTACGCTTATTACTCTTATTATTATCAATCTAACTCATATTATTAACCATATTATGCTTATATGATCGATAGAACGACAATCACTATACTTATTACTCTTATTATTATCAACCTAACTCATATTATTAGCCATATTATGCTTATATTATCGATAGAACGACAATTACTATACTTATTACTGTTATTATTATCAATCTAACGCATATTATTAGCCATATTATGCTTATATGATCGACAGAACGACAATTACTATACTTATTACACTCCCTGTTATCAATCTAACTCATATTATTAACCATATTATGCAAATTTGATCGATTGAACGACAATCACTCTACTTATTACTCTTATTATTATCAACCTAACTCATATTATTAGCCATATTATGCTTATATGATCGATAGAACGACAATCACTATACTTATTACTCTTATTATTATCAACCTAACTCATATTATTAGCCATATTATGCTTATATGAACGACAGAACGACAATTACTGTACTTATTACTCTTATCATTATCAATCTAAGTCATATTATTAGCCATATTATGCTTATATGATCGATAGAACGACAATTACTATACTCACTACTCTTATTATTATCAATCTAACTCATATTATTAGCCATATTATGCTTATATGATCGATAGAACGACAATTACTGTACTTATTACTCTTATCATTATCGATCTAACTCATATTATTAGCCATATTATGCTTATATGATCGATAGAACGACAATTACTATACTTATTACTCTTATTATTATCAACCTAACTCATATTATTAGCCATATTATGCTTATATGATCGATAGAGCGACAATTACTATACTTATTACTCTCATTATTATAAATCTAACTCATATTATTAGCCATATTATGCTTATATGATCGATAGAACGACATTTACTATACTTATTACTCTTATTATTATGAATCTAACTCATATTATTAACCATACTATGCAGATATGATCGATAGAACTACAATTACTATACTCATTACTCTTATTATTATTAATCTAACTGATATTATTAGCCATATTATGCTTATATGATCGATAGAACGACAATTACTATACTTATTACTCTTATTATCATCAATCTAACTCATATTATTAGCCATATTATGCTTATATGATCGATAGAACGACAAATACTGTACTTATTACTCTTATCATTACCAATCTAAGTCATATTATTAGCCATATTATGCTTATATGATCGATAGAACGACAATTACTATACTTATTACTCTTATTATTATCAACCTAACTCATATTATTAGCCATATTATGCTTAAATGATCGATAGAACAACAATTACTATACTTATTACTCTCATTATTATAAATCTAACTCATATTATTAGCCATATTATGCTTATATGATCGATAGAACGACAATTACTATACTTAATACTCTTATTATTATGAATCTAACTCATATTATTAACCATATTATGCAGATATGATCGATAGAACTACAATTACTGTACTCATTACTCTTATTATTATTAATCTAACTGATATTATTAGCCATATTATGCTTATATGATCGATAGAACGACAATTACTATACTCACTACTCTTATTATTATCAATCTAACACATATTATTAGCCATATTATGCTTATATGATCGATAGAACGACAATTACTGTACTTATTACTCTTATCATTATCGATCTAACTCATATTATTAGCCATATTATGCTTATATGATCGATAGAACGACAATTACTATACTTATCACTCTTATTATTATCAATCTAACTCATATTATTAGCCATATTATGCTTATATGATCGATAGAACGACAATCACTATACTTATTACTCTTATTATTATCAACCTAACTCATATTATTAGCCATATTATGCTTAAATGATCGATAGAACAACAATTACTATACTTATTACTCTTATTATTATAAATCTAACTCATATTATTAGCCATATTATGCTTATATGATCGATAGAACGACATTTACTATACTTATTACTCTTATTATTATGAATCTAACTCATATTATTAACCATACTATGCAGATATGATCGATAGAACTACAATTACTATACTCATTACTCTTATTATTATTAATCTAACTGATATTATTAGCCATATTATGCTTATATGATCGATAGAACGACAATTACTATACTTAGTACTCTTATTATTATCAATCTAACTCATATTATTGGCCATATTATGCTTATATGATCGATAGAACGAGAATTACTATACTC
The DNA here is from genome assembly GCF_050947335.1 of Megachile rotundata. Classification (NCBI taxonomy): domain Eukaryota; kingdom Metazoa; phylum Arthropoda; class Insecta; order Hymenoptera; family Megachilidae; genus Megachile; species Megachile rotundata. The sequence goes on along the minus strand of NW_027473453.1, from coordinate 231,623 downwards.
ACTTCTCTTAGTATTATCAATCTAACTCATATTATTACCCATATTATGCTTAAATGATCGATAGAACGACAATTACTATACTTATTACTCTTATTATTATCAATCTAACTCATATTATTAGCCATATTATGCTTCTATGTTCGATAGAACAAGAATTACTATACTCACTACTCTTAGTATTATCAATCTAACTCATATTATTAGCCATATTATGCTTATATGATCGATAGAACGACAAATACTATACTTATTACTCTTATTATTATCAATCTAACTCATATTATTAACCATATTATGCTAATATGACCGATAGAACTACAATTACTATACTCATTACTCTTATTATTATCAATCCAACTCATGTTATTACCCATATTATGCTTATATGATCGATAGAACGACAATCACTATACTTATTACTCTTATTATTATCAACCTAACTCATATTATTAGCCATATTATGCTTATATTATCGATAGAACGACAATTACTATACTTATTACTGTTATTATTATCAATCTAACGCATATTATTAGCCATATTATGCTTATATGATCGACAGAACGACAATTACTATACTTATTACACTCACTGTTATCAATCAAACTCATATTATTAACCATATTATGCAAATTTGATCGATAGAACGACAATCACTCTACTTATTACTCTTATTATTATCAACCTAACTCATATTATTAGCCATATTATGCTTATATGATCGATAGAACGACAATCACTATACTTATTACTCTTATTATTATCAACCTGACTCATATTATTAGCCATATTATGCTTATATTATCGATATAACGACAATTACTATACTTATTACTGTTATTATTATCAATCTAACTCATATTATTAGCCATATTATGCTTATATGAACGACAGAACGACAATTACTGTACTTATGACTCTTATCATTATCAATCTAAGTCATATTATTAGCCATATTATGCTTATATGATCGATAGAACGACAATTACTATACTTATTACTCTTATTATTATAAATCTAACTCATATTATTAGCCATATTATGCTTATATGAACGACAGAACGACAATTACTGTACTTATGACTCTTATCATTATCAATCTAAGTCATATTATTAGCCATATTATGCTTATATGATCGATAGAACGACAATTACTATACTTATTACTCTTATTATTATAAATCTAACTCATATTATTAACCATATTATGCAGATATGATCGATAGAACTACAATTACTATACTCATTACTCTTATTATTATTAATCTAACTGATATTATTAGCCATATTTTGCTTATATGATCGATAGAACGACAATTACTATACTTATTACTCTTATTATTATAAATCTAACTCATATTATTAGCCATATTATGCTTATATGATCGATAGAACGACAATTACTATACTTATTACTCTTATTATTATGAATCTAACTCATATTATTAACCATATTATGCAGATATGATCGATAGAACTACAATTACTATACTCATTACTCTTATTATTATTAATCTAACTGATATTATTAGCCATATTTTGCTTATATGATCGATAGAACGACAATTACTATACTTATTACTCTTATTATCATCAATCTAACTCATATTATTAGCCATATTATGCTTATATTGTCGATAGAACGACAAATACTACGCTTATTACTCTTATTATTATCAATCTAACTCATATTATTAACCATATTATGCTAATATGATCGATAGAACTACAATTACTATACTCATTACTCTTATTATTATCAATCCAACTCATGTTATTACCCATATTATGCTTATATGATCGATAGAACGACAATCACTATACTTATTACTCTTATTATTATCAACCTAACTCATATTATTAGCCATATTATGCTTATATTATCGATAGAACGACAATTACTATACTTATTACTGTTATTATTATCAATCTAACGCATATTATTAGCCATATTATGCTTATATGATCGACAGAACGACAATTACTATACTTATTACACTCACTGTTATCAATCTAACTCATATTATTAACCATATTATGCAAATTTGATCGATTGAACGACAATCACTCTACTTATTACTCTTATTATTATCAACCTAACTCATATTATTAGCCATATTATGCTTATATGATCGATAGAACGACAATCACTATACTTATTACTCTTATTATTATCAACCTAACTCATATTATTAGCCATATTATGCTTATATGAACGACAGAACGACAATTACTGTACTTATTACTCTTATCATTATCAATCTAAGTCATATTATTAGCCATATTATGCTTATATGATCGATAGAACGACAATTACTATACTCACTACTCTTATTATTATCAATCTAACTCATATTATTAGCCATATTATGCTTATATGATCGATAGAACGACAATTACTGTACTTATTACTCTTATCATTATCGATCTAACTCATATTATTAGCCATATTATGCTTATATGATCGATAGAACGACAATTACTATACTTATTACTCTTATTATTATCAACCTAACTCATATTATTAGCCATATTATGCTTATATGATCGATAGAGCGACAATTACTATACTAATTACTCTCATTATTATAAATCTAACTCATATTATTAACCATACTATGCAGATATGATCGATAGAACTACAATTACTATACTCATTACTCTTATTATTATTAATCTAACTGATATTATTAGCCATATTATGCTTATATGATCGATAGAACGACAATTACTATACTTATTACTCTTATTATCATCAATCTAACTCATATTATTAGCCATATTATGCTTATATGATCGATAGAACGACAAATACTGTACTTATTACTCTTATCATTACCAATCTAAGTCATATTATTAGCCATATTATGCTTATATGATCGATAGAACGACAATTACTATACTTATTACTCTTATTATTATCAACCTAACTCATATTATTAGCCATATTATGCTTAAATGATCGATAGAACAACAATTACTATACTTATTACTCTCATTATTATAAACCTAGCTCATATTATTAGCCATATTATGCTTATATGATCGATAGAACGACAATTACTATACTTATTACTCTTATTATTATGAATCTAACTCATATTATTAACCATATTATGCAGATATGATCGATAGAACTACAATTACTATACTCATTACTCTTATTATTATTAATCTAACTGATATTATTAGCCATATTATGCTTATATGATCGATAGAACGACAATTACTATACTCACTACTCTTATTATTATCAATCTAACACATTATTAGCCATATTATGCTTATATGATCGATAGAACGACAATTACTGTACTTATTACTCTTATCATTATCGATCTAACTCATATTATTAGCCATATTATGCTTATATGATCGATAGAACGACAATTACTATACTTATTACTCTTATTATTATCAATCTAACTCATATTATTAGCCATATTATGCTTATATGATCGATAGAACGACAATCACTATACTTATTACTCTTATTATTATCAACCTAACTCATATTATTAGCCATATTATGCTTAAATGATCGATAGAACAACAATTACTATACTTATTACTCTTATTATTATAAACCTAACTGATATTATTAGCCATATTATGCTTATATGATCGATAGAACGACAATTACTATACTTATTACTCTTATTATCATCAATCTAACTCATATTATTAGCCATATTATGCTTATATGATCGATAGAACGACAAATACTGTACTTATTACTCTTATCATTATCAATCTAAGTCATATTATTAGCCATATTATGCTTATATGATCGATAGAACGACAATTACTATACTTATTACTCTTATTATTATCAACCTAACTCATATTATTAGCCATACTATGCTTATATGATCGATAGAACGACAATTACTATACTTATTACTCTTATTATTATCAATCTAACTCATATTATTAGCCATATTGTGCAAATTTGATCGATAGAACGACAATCACTATACTTATTACTCTAAATTATTATCAACCTAACTCATATTATTAGCCATATTATGCGTATATGATCGATAGAATGACAATTACTATACTCACTACTCTTATTATTATCAATCTAACTCATATTATTAGCCATATTATGCTTATATGATCGATAGAACGATAATTTCTATACTTATTACTCTTATTATTATCAATCTAACTCATATTATTAGCCATATTATGCTTATATGATCGATAGAACGAGAATTACTATACTAACTCATATTATTAGCCATATTATGCTTATATGATCGATAGAACGACAATTACTATACTTATTACTGTTATTATTATCAATCTAACTCATATAATTAGCAATATTATGCTTATATGATCGACAGAACGACAATTACTGTACTTATTACTCTTATCATTATCGATCTAACTCATATTATTAGCCATATTATGCTTATATGATCGATAGAACGACAATCACTATACTTATTACTCTTATTATTATCAATCTAACTCATATTATTAGCCATATTATGCTTAAATGATCGATAGAACAACAATTACTATACCTATTACACTTATTATTATCAACCTAACTCATATTATTAGCCATATTATGCTTATATGATCGATAGAACGACAATTACTATACTTATTACTGTTATTATTATCAATCTAACTCATCTAATTAGCCATATTATGCTTATATGATCGACAGAACGACAAATACTATACTTATTACTCTTATTATTATCAATCTAACTCATATTATTAGCCATATTATGCTTATATGATCGATAGAACGACAATTACTATACTTAGTACTCTTATTATTATCAATCTAACTCATATTATTGACCATATTATGCTTATATGATCGATAGAACGAGAATTACTATACTCACTTCTCTTAGTATTATCAATCTAACTCATATTATTAGCCATATTATGCTTAAATGATCGATAGAACGACAATTACTATACTTATTACTCTTATTATTATCAATCTAACTCATATTATTAGCCATATTATGCTTATATGATCGATAGAACGAGAATTACTATACTCACTACTCTTAGTATTATCAATCTAACTCATATTATTAGCCATATTATGCTTATATGATCGAAAGAACGACAATTACTATACTTATTACTCTTATTATTATCAATCTAACTCATATTATTAGCCATATTATGCTTATATGATCGATAGAACGAGAATTACTATACTCACTACACTTAGTATTAACAATCTAACTCATATTATTAACCATATTATGCAAATTTGATCGATAGAACGACAATCACTATACTCATTACTCTTATTATTATCAACCTAACTCATATTATTAGCCATATTATGCTTAAATGATCGATAGAACAACAATTACTATACTTATTACTCTTATTATTATAAATCTAACTCATATTATTAGCCATATTATGCTTATATGATCGATAGAACGACAATTACTATACTTATTACTCTTATTATTATGAATCTAACTCATATTATTAACCATATTATGCAGATATGATCGATAGAACTACAATTACTATACTCATTACTCTTATTATTATTAATCTAACTGATATTATTAGCCATATTATGCTTATATGATCGATTGAACGACAAATACTATACTTATTACTCTTATTATTATCAATCTAACTCATATTATTAACCATATTATGCTAATATGATCGATAGAACTACAATTACTATACTCATTACTCTTATTATTATCAATCCAACTCATGTTATTACCCATATTATGCTTATATGATCGATAGAACGACAATCACTATAGTTATTACTCTTATTATTATCAATCTAACGCATATTATTAGCCATATTATGCTTATATGATCGACAGAACGACAATTACTATACTTATTACACTCACTGTTATCAATCAAACTCATATTATTAACCATATTATGCAAATTTGATCGATAGAACGACAATCAGTCTACTTATTACTCTTATTATTATCAACCTAACTCATATTATTAGCCATATTATGCTTAAATGATCGATAGAACGACAATTACTATACTTATTACACTCACTGTTATCAATCTAACTCATATTATTAACCATATTATGCAAATTTGATCGATAGAACTACAATTACTATACTCACTACTCTTATTATTATCAATCTAACTCATATTATTAGCCATATTATGCTTATATGATCGATAGAACGATAATTTCTATACTTATTACTCTTATTATTATCAATCTAACTCATATTATTAGCCATATTATGCTTATATGATCGATAGAACGAGAATTACTATACTAACTCATATTATTAGCCATATTATGCTTATATGATCGATAGAACGACAATTACTATACTTATTACTGTTATTATTATCAATCTAACTCATATAATTAGCAATATTATGCTTATATGATCGACAGAACGACAATTACTGTACTTATTACTCTTATCATTATCGATCTAACTCATATTATTAGCCATATTATGCTTATATGATCGATAGAACGACAATTACTATACTTATTACTCTTATTATTATCAATCTAACTCATATTATTAGCCATATTATGCTTATATGATCGATAGAACGACAATGACTATACTTATTACTCTTATTATTATCAATCTAACTCATATTATTAGCCATATTATGCTTATATGATCGATAGAACGAGTATTACTATACTCACTACTCTTAGTATTATCAATCTAACTCATATTATTAGCCATATTATGCTTATATTATCGATAGAACGACAATTACTATACTTATTACTGTTATTATTATCAATCTAACTCATATTATTAGTTATATTATGCTTAATTGATCGATAGAACGACAATTACTATACTTATTACTCTTATTATTATCAATCTAACTCATATTATTAGCCATATTATGCTTAAATGATCGATAGAACGACAATTACTATACCTATTACACTCACTGGTATCAATCTAACTCATATTATTAACCATATTATGCAAATTTGATCGATAGAACGACAATCACTATACTTATTACTCTTATTATTATCAACCTAACTCATATTATTAGCCATATTATGCTTAAATGATCGATAGAACAACAATTACTATACTTCTTACTCTTATTATTATAAATCTAACTTCATATTATTAGCCACATTATGCTTATATGATCGATAGAACGACAATTACTGTACTTATTACTCTTATCATTATCGATCTAACTCATATTGTTAGCCATATTATGCTTATATGATCGACAGAACGACAATTACTATACTTATTACTCTTATTATTATCAACCTAACTCATATTATTAGCCATATTATGCTTAAATGATCGATAGAACAACAATTACTATACTTATTACTCTTATTATTATCAACCTAACTCATATTATTAGCCATATTATGCTTATATGATCGATAGAACGACAATCACTATACTTATTACTCTTATTATTATCAACCTAACTCATATTATTAGCCATATTATGCTTATATGATCGATAGAACGAGAATTACTATACTCACTACTCTTAGTATTATCCATCTAACTCATATTATTAGCCATATTATGCTTATATTATCGATAGAACGACAATTACTATACTTATTACTGTTATTATTATCAATCTAACGCATATTATTAGCCATATTATGCTTATATGATCGATAGAACGACAATTACTGTACTTATTACTCTTATCATTATCGATCTAACTCATATTATTAGCCATATTATGCTTATATGATCGATAGAACGACAATTACTATACTCACTACTCTTATTATTATCAATCTAACTCATATTATTAGCCATATTATGCTTATATGATCGATAGAACGACAATTACTGTACTTATTACTCTTATTATTATCAATCTAACTCATATTATTAGCCATATTATGCTTATATGATCGATAGAACGACAATTACTATATTTATTACTGTTATTATTATCAATCTAACTCATATTATTAGCCATATTATGCTTATATGAACGACAGAACGGCAATTTCTGTACTTATTACTCTTATTATTATCAATCTAACTCATATTATTAGCCATATTATGCTTATATGATCGACAGAACGAGAATTACTATACTCACTACTCTTAGTATTATCCATCTAACTCATATTATTAGCCATATTATGCTTATATTATCGATAGAACGACAATTACTATACTTATTACTGTTATTATTATCAATCTAACGCATATTATTAGCCATATTATGCTTATATGATCGATAGAACGACAATTACTGTACTTATTACTCTTATCATTATCGATCTAACTCATATTATTAGCCATATTATGCTTATATGATCGATAGAACGACAATTACTATACTTATTACTCTTATTATTATGAATCTAACTCATATTATTAAATATATTATGCAGATATGATCGATAGAACTACAATTACTATACTCATTACTCTTATTATTATTAATCTAACTGATATTATTAGCCATATTATGCTTCTATGATCGATAGAACGACAATTACTATACTTATTACTCTTATTATCATCAACCTAACTCATATTATTAGCCATATTATGCTTATATGATCGATAGAACGACAATCACTATACTTATTACTCTTATTATTATGAATCTAACTCATATTATTAAATATATTATGCAGATATGATCGATAGAACTACAATTACTATACTCATTACTCTTATTATTATTAATCTAACTGATATTATTAGCCATATTATGCTTCTATGATCGATAGAACGACAATTACTATACTTATTACTCTTATTATCATCAACCTAACTCATATTATTAGCCATATTATGCTTATATGATCGATAGAACGACAATCACTATACTTATTACTCTTATTATTATCAACCTAACTCATATTATTAGCCATATTATGCTTATATTATCGATATAACGACAATTACTATACTTATTACTGTTATTATTATCAATCTAACTCATATTATTAGCCATATTATGCTTATATGAACGACAGAACGACAATTACTGTACTTATTACTCTTATCATTATCAACCTAAGTCATATTATTAGCCATATTATGCTTATATGATCGATAGAACGACAATTACTGTACTCACTACTCTTATTATTATCAATCTAACTCATATTATTAGCCATATTATGCTTATATGATCGACAGAACGAGAATTACTATACTCACTACTCTTAGTATTATCCATCTAACTCATATTATTAGCCATATTATGCTTATATTATCGATAGAACGACAATTACTATACTTATTACTGTTATTATTATCAATCTAACGCATATTATTAGCCATATTATGCTTATATGATCGATAGAACGACAATTACTGTACTTATTACTCTTATCATTATCGATCTAACTCATATTATTAGCCATATTATGCTTATATGATCGATAGAACGACAATTACTATACTTATTACTCTTATTATTATGAATCTAACTCATATTATTAACCATATTATGCAGATATGATCGATAGAACTACAATTACTATACTCATTACTCTTATTATTATTAATCTAACTGATATTATTAGCCATATTATGCTTCTATGATCGATAGAACGACAATTACTATACTTATTCATCTTATTATCATGAATCTAACTCATATTATTAGCCATATTATGCTTATATGATCGATAGAACGACAAATACTATACTTATTACTCTTATTATTATCAATCTAACTCATATTATTAACCATATTATGCTAATATGATCGATAGAACTACAATTACTATACTCATTACTCTTATTATTATCAATCCAACTCATGTTATTACCCATATTATGCTTTTATGATCGATAGAACGACAACCACTATACTTATTACTCTTACTATTATCAACCTAACTCATATTATTAGCCATATTATGCTTATATTATCGATAGAACGACAATTACTATACTTATTACTGTTATTATTATCAATCTAACGCATATTATTAGCCATATTATGCTTATATGATCGACAGAACGACAATTACTATACTTATTACACTCACTGTTATCAATCAAACTCATATTATTAACCATATTATGCAAATTTGATCGATAGAACGACAATCACTCTACTTATTACTCTTATTATTATCAACCTAACTCATATTATTAGGCATATTATGCTTATATGATCGATAGAACGACAATCACTATACTTATTACTCTTATTATTATCAACCTAACTCATATTATTAGCCATATTATGCTTATATTATCGATATAACGACAATTACTATACTTATTACTGTTATTATTATCAATCTAACTCATATTATTAGCCATATTATGCTTATATGAACGACAGAACGACAATTACTGTACTTATTACTCTTATCATTATCGATCTAACTCATATTATTAGCCATATTATGCTTATATGATCGATAGAACGACAATTACTATACTTATTACTCTTATTATTATAAATCTAACTCATATTATTAGCCATATTATGCTTATATGATCGATAGAACGACAATTACTATACTTATTACTCTTATTATTATGAATCTAACTCATATTATTAACCATATTATGCAGATATGATCGATAGAACTACAATTACTATACTCATTACTCTTATTATTATTAATCTAACTGATATTATTAGCCATATTATGCTTCTATGATCGATAGAACGACAATTACTATACTTATTACTCTTATTATCATGAATCTAACTCATATTATTAGCCATATTATGCTTATATGATCGATGGAACGACAAATACTATACTTATTACTCTTATTATTATCAATCTAACTCATATTATTAACCATATTATGCTAATATGATCGATAGAACTACAATTACTATACTCATTACTCTTATTATTATCAATCCAACTCATGTTATTACCCATATTATGCTTTTATGATCGATAGAACGACAACCACTATACTTATTACTCTTACTATTATCAACCTAACTCATATTATTAGCCATATTATGCTTATATTATCGATAGAACGACAATTACTATACTTATTACTGTTATTATTATCAATCTAACGCATATTATTAGCCATATTATGCTTATATGATCGACAGAACGACAATTACTATACTTATTACACTCACTGTTATCAATCAAACTCATATTATTAACCATATTATGCAAATTTGATCGATAGAACGACAATCACTCTACTTATTACTCTTATTATTATCAACCTAACTCATATTATTAGCCATATTATGCTTATATGATCGATAGAACGACAATCACTATACTTATTACTCTTATTATTATCAACCTAACTCATATTATTAGCCATATTATGCTTATATTATCGATATAACGACAATTACTATACTTATTACTGTTATTATTATCAATCTAACTCATATTATTAGCCATATTATGCTTATATGAACGACAGAACGACAATTACTGTACTTATTACTCTTATCATTATCGATCTAACTCATATTATTAGCCATATTATGCTTATATGATCGATAGAACGACAATTACTATACTTATTACTCTTATTATTATAAATCTAACTCATATTATTAGCCATATTATGCTTATATGATCGATAGAACGACAATTACTATACTTATTACTCTTATTATTATGAATCTAACTCATATTATTAACCATATTATGCAGATATGATCGATAGAACTACAATTACTATACTCATTACTCTTATTATTATTAATCTAACTGATATTATTAGCCATATTATGCTTCTATGATCGATAGAACGACAATTACTATACTTATTACTCTTATTATCATGAATCTAACTCATATTATTAGCCATATTATGCTTATATGATCGATGGAACGACAAATACTATACTTATTACTCTTATTATTATCAATCTAACTCATATTATTAACCATATTATGCTAATATGATCGATAGAACTACAATTACTATACTCATTACTCTTATTATTATCAATCCAACTCATGTTATTACCCATATTATGCTTTTATGATCGATAGAACGACAACCACTATACTTATTACTCTTACTATTATCAACCTAACTCATATTATTAGCCATATTATGCTTATATTATCGATAGAACGACAATTACTATACTTATTACTGTTATTATTATCAATCTAACGCATATTATTAGCCATATTATGCTTATATGATCGACAGAACGACAATTACTATACTTATTACACTCACTGTTATCAATCAAACTCATATTATTAACCATATTATGCAAATTTGATCGATAGAACGACAATCACTCTACTTATTACTCTTATTATTATCAACCTAACTCATATTATTAGCCATATTATGCTTATATGATCGATAGAACGACAATCACTATACTTATTACTCTTATTATTATCAACCTAACTCATATTATTAGCCATATTATGCTTATATTATCGATATAACGACAATTACTATACTTATTACTGTTATTATTATCAATCTAACTCATATTATTAGCCATATTATGCTTATATGAACGACAGAACGACAATTACTGTACTTATTACTCTTATCATTATCAACCTAAGTCATATTATTAGCCATATTATGCTTATATGATCGATAGAACGACAATTACTGTACTCACTACTCTTATTATTATCAATCTAACTCATATTATTAGCCATATTATGCTTATATGATCGATAGAACGACAATTACTGTACTTATTACTCTTATCATTATCGATCTAACTCATATTATTAGCCATATTATGCTTATATGATCGATAGAACGACAATTACTATACTTATTACTCTTATTATTATCAATCTAACTCATATTATTAGCCATATTATGCTTATATGATCGATAGAACGACAATTACTATACTTATTACTCTTATTATTATCAATCTAACTCATATTATTAGCCATATTATGCTTATATGATCGATAGAACGACAATTACTATACTTATTACTCTTATTATTATCAATCTAACTCATATTATTAGCCATATTATGCTTATATGATCGATAGAACGACAATCACTCTACTTATTACTCTTATTATTATCAAGCTAACTCATATTATTAGCCATATTATGCTTATATGATCGATAGAACGACAATCACTATACTTATTACTCTTATTATTATCAACCTCACTCATATTATTAGCCATATTATGCCTATATTATCGATATAACGACAATTACTATACTTATTACTGTTATTATTATCAATCTAACTCATATTATTAGCCATATTATGCATATATGAACGACAGAACGACAATTACTATACTTATTACTCTTATTATTATCAATCTAACTCATATTATTAGCCATATTATGCTTCTATGATCGATAGAACGACAATTACTATACTTATTACTCTTATTATCATGAATCTAACTCATATTATTAACCATATTATGCAAATTTCATCGATAGAACGACAATCACTCTACTTATTACTTTTATCATTATCGATCTAACTCATATTATTAGCCATATTATGCTTATATGATCGATAGAGCGACAATTACTATACTTATTACTCTTATTATCATCAATCTAACTCATATTATTAGCCATATTATGCTTATATGATCGATAGAACGACAAATACTATACTTATTACTCTTATTATTATCAATGTAACTCATATTATTAGCCATATTATGCTTAATTGATCGATAGAACGACAATTACTATACTTATTACTCTTATTATTATCAATCTAACTCATATTATTAGCCATATTATGCTTAAATGATCGATAGAACGACAATTACTATACTTATTACACTCACTGTTATCAACCTAACTCATATTATTAGCCATATTATGCTTATATTATCGATAGAACGGCAATTACTATACTTATTACTGTTATTATTATCAATCTAACGCATATTATTAGCCATATTATGCTTATATGATCGACAGAACGACAATTACTATACTTATTACACTCACTGTTATCAATCAAACTCATATTATTAACCATATTATGCAAATTTGATCGATAGAACGACAATCACTCTACTTATTACTCTTATTATTATCAACCTAACTCATATTATTAGCCATATTATGCTTATATGATCGATAGAACGACAATCACTATACTTATTACTCTTATTATTATCAACCTCACTCATATTATTAGCCATATTATGCTTATATTATCGATATAACGACAATTACTACACTTATTACTGTTAATATTATCAATCTAACTCATATTATTAGCCATATTATGCATATATGAACGACAGAACGACAATTACTGTACTTATTACTCTTATCATTATCAATCTAAGTCATATTATTAGCCATATTATGCTTATATGATCGATAGAACGACAATTACTATACTTATTACTCTTATTATTATAAATCTAACTCATATTATTAGCCATATTATGCTTATATGATCGATAGAACGACAATTACTATACTTATTACTCTTATTATTATGAATCTAACTCATATTATTAACCATATTATGCAGATATGATCGATAGAACTACAATTACTATACTCATTACTCTTATTATTATTAATCTAACTGATATTATTAGCCATATTATGCTTCTATGATCGATAGAACGACAATTACTATACTTATTACTCTTATTATCATGAATCTAACTCATATTATTAGCCATATTATGCTTATATGATCGATAGAACGACAAATACTATACTTATTACTCTTATTATTATCAATCTAGCTCATATTATTAACCATATTATGCTAATATGATCGATAGAACTACAATTACTATACTCATTACTCTTATTATTATCAATCCAACTCATGTTATTACCCATATTATGCTTTTATGATCGATAGAACGACAACCACTATACTTATTACTCTTACTATTATCAACCTAACTCATATTATTAGCCATATTATGCTTATATTATCGATAGAACGACAATTACTATACTTATTACTGTTATTATTATCAATCTAACGCATATTATTAGCCATATTATGCTTATATGATCGACAGAACGACAATTACTATACTTATTACACTCACTGTTATCAATCAAACTCATATTATTAACCATATTATGCAAATTTGATCGATAGAACGACAATCACTCTACTTATTACTCCTATTATTATCAACCTAACTCATATTATTAGCCATATTATGCTTATATGATCGATAGAACGACAATCACTATACTTATTACTCTTATTATTATCAACCTAACTCATATTATTAGCCATATTATGCTTATATTATCGATATAACGACAATTACTATACTTATTACTGTTATTATTATCAATCTAACTCATATTATTAGCCATATTATGCTTATATGAACGACAGAACGACAATTACTGTACTTATTACTCTTATCATTATCAACCTAAGTCATATTATTAGCCATATTATGCTTATATGATCGATAGAACGACAATTACTGTACTCACTACTCTTATTATTATCAATCTAACTCATATTATTAGCCATATTATGCTTATATGATCGATAGAACGACAATTACTGTACTTATTACTCTTATCATTATCGATCTAACTCATATTATTAGCCATATTATGCTTATATGATCGATAGAACGACAATTACTATACTTATTACTCTTATTATTATCAATCTAACTCATATTATTAGCCATATTATGCTTATATGATCGATAGAACGACAATTACTATACTTATTACTCTTATTATTATCAATCTAACTCATACTATTAGCCATATTATGCTTATATGATCGATAGAACGACAATTACTATACTTATTACTCTTATTATTATCAATCTAACTCATATTATTAGCCATATTATGCTTATATGATCGATAGAACGAGAATTACTATACTCACTACTCTTAGTATTATCAATCTAACTCATATTATTAGGCATATTATGCTTATATTATCGATAGAACGACAATTACTATACTTATTACTGATATTATTATCAATCTAACTCATATTATTAGTTATATTATGCTTAATTGATCGATAGAACGACAATTACTATACTTATTACTCTTATTATTATGAATCTAACTCATATTATTAACCATATTATGCAAATTTGATCGATAGAACGACAATCACTCTACTTATTACTCTTATCATTATCGATCTAACTCATATTATTAGCCATATTATGCTTATATGATCGATAGAACGACAATTACTATACTTATTACTCTTATTATCATCAATCTAACTCATATTATTAGCCATATTATGCTTATATGATCGATAGAACGACAAATACTATACTTATTACTCTTATTATTAACAATCTAACTCATATTATTAACCATATTATGCTAATATGACCGATAGAACTACAATTACTATACTCATTACTCTTATTATTATGAACCTAACTCATATTATTAGCCATATTATGCTTATATGATCGATAGAACGACAATCACTATACTTATTACTCTTATTATTATCAACCTAACTAATATTATTAGCCATATTATGCTTATATTATCGATATAACGACAATTACTATACTTATTACTGTTATTATTATCAATCTAACTCATATTATTAGCCATATTATGCTTATATGAACGACAGAACGACAATTACTATACTTATTACTCTTATTATTATGAATCTAACTCATATTATTAACCATATTATGCAAATTTGATCGATAGAACGACAATCACTCTACTTATTACTCTTATCATTATCGATCTAACTCATATTATTAGCCATATTATGCTTATATGATCGATAGAACTACAATTACTATACTCATTACTCTTATTATTATCAATCCAACTCATGTTATTACCCATATTATGCTTTTATGATCGATAGAACGACAACCACTATACTTATTACTCTTACTATTATCAACCTAACTCATATTATTAGCCATATTATGCTTATATTATCGATAGAACGACAATTACTATACTTATTACTGTTATTATTATCAATCTAACGCATATTATTAGCCATATTATGCTTATATGATCGACAGAACGACAATTACTATACTTATTACACTCACTGTTATCAATCAAACTCATATTATTAACCATATTATGCAAATTTGATCGATAGAACGACAATCACTCTACTTATTACTCTTATTATTATCAACCTAACTCATATTATTAGCCATATTATGCTTATATGATCGATAGAACGACAATCACTATACTTATTACTCTTATTATTATCAACCTCACTCATATTATTAGCCATATTATGCTTATATTATCGATATAACGACAATTACTACACTTATTACTGTTAATATTATCAATCTAACTCATATTATTAGCCATATTATGCATATATGAACGACAGAACGACAATTACTGTACTTATTACTCTTATCATTATCAATCTAAGTCATATTATTAGCCATATTATGCTTATATGATCGATAGAACGACAATTACTATACTTATTACTCTTATTATTATAAATCTAACTCATATTATTAGCCATATTATGCTTATATGATCGATAGAACGACAATTACTATACTTATTACTCTTATTATTATGAATCTAACTCATATTATTAACCATATTATGCAGATATGATCGATAGAACTACAATTACTATACTCATTACTCTTATTATTATTAATCTAACTGATATTATTAGCCATATTATGCTTCTATGATCGATAGAACGACAATTACTATACTTATTACTCTTATTATCATGAATCTAACTCATATTATTAGCCATATTATGCTTATATGATCGATAGAACGACAAATACTATACTTATTACTCTTATTATTATCAATCTAGCTCATATTATTAACCATATTATGCTAATATGATCGATAGAACTACAATTACTATACTCATTACTCTTATTATTATCAATCCAACTCATGTTATTACCCATATTATGCTTTTATGATCGATAGAACGACAACCACTATACTTATTACTCTTACTATTATCAACCTAACTCATATTATTAGCCATATTATGCTTATATTATCGATAGAACGACAATTACTATACTTATTACTGTTATTATTATCAATCTAACGCATATTATTAGCCATATTATGCTTATATGATCGACAGAACGACAATTACTATACTTATTACACTCACTGTTATCAATCAAACTCATATTATTAACCATATTATGCAAATTTGATCGATAGAACGACAATCACTCTACTTATTACTCTTATTATTATCAACCTAACTCATATTATTAGCCATATTATGCTTATATGATCGATAGAACGACAATCACTATACTTATTACTCTTATTATTATCAACCTAACTCATATTATTAGCCATATTATGCTTATATTATCGATATAACGACAATTACTATACTTATTACTGTTATTATTATCAATCTAACTCATATTATTAGCCATATTATGCTTATATGAACGACAGAACGACAATTACTGTACTTATTACTCTTATCATTATCAACCTAAGTCATATTATTAGCCATATTATGCTTATATGATCGATAGAACGACAATTACTGTACTCACTACTCTTATTATTATCAATGTAACTCATATTATTAGCCATATTATGCTTATATGATCGATAGAACGACAATTACTGTACTTATTACTCTTATCATTATCGATCTAACTCATATTATTAGCCATATTATGCTTATATGATCGATAGAACGACAATTACTATACTTATTACTCTTATTATTATCAATCTAACTCATATTATTAGCCATATTATGCTTATATGATCGATAGAACGACAATTACTATACTTATTACTCTTATTATTATCAATCTAACTCATACTATTAGCCATATTATGCTTATATGATCGATAGAACGACAATTACTATACTTATTACTCTTATTATTATCAATCTAACTCATATTATTAGCCATATTATGCTTATATGATCGATAGAACGAGAATTACTATACTCACTACTCTTAGTATTATCAATCTAACTCATATTATTAGGCATACTATGCTTATATTATCGATAGAACGACAATTACTATACTTATTACTGATATTATTATCAATCTAACTCATATTATTAGTTATATTATGCTTAATTGATCGATAGAACGACAATTACTATACTTATTACTCTTATTATTATGAATCTAACTCATATTATTAACCATATTATGCAAATTTGATCGATAGAACGACAATCACTCTACTTATTACTCTTATCATTATCGATCTAACTCATATTATTAGCCATATTATGCTTATATGATCGATAGAACGACAATTACTATACTTATTACTCTTATTATCATCAATCTAACTCATATTATTAGCCATATTATGCTTATATGATCGATAGAACGACAAATACTATACTTATTACTCTTATTATTAACAATCTAACTCATATTATTAACCATATTATGCTAATATGACCGATAGAACTACAATTACTATACTCATTACTCTTATTATTATGAACCTAACTCATATTATTAGCCATATTATGCTTATATGATCGATAGAACGACAATCACTATACTTATTACTCTTATTATTATCAACCTAACTAATATTATTAGCCATATTATGCTTATATTATCGATATAACGACAATTACTATACTTATTACTGTTATTATTATCAATCTAACTCATATTATTAGCCATATTATGCTTATATGAACGACAGAACGACAATTACTGTACTTATTACTCTTATCATTATCAATCTAAGTCATATTATTAGCCATATTATGCTTATATGATCGATAGAACGACAATTACTGTACTCACTACTCTTATTATTATCAATCTAACTCATATTATTAGCCATATTATGCTTATATGATCGATAGAACGACAATTACTGTACTTATTACTCTTATCATTATCGATCTAACTCATATTATTAGCCATATTATGCTTATATGATCGATAGAACGACAATTACTATACTTATTACTCTTATTATTATCAATCTAACTCATATTATTAGCCATATTATGCTTATATGATCGATAGAACGAGAATTACTATACTCACTACTCTTAGTATTATCAATCTAACTCATATTATTAGCCATATTATGCTTATATTATCGATAGAACGACAATTACTATACTTATTGCTGTTATTATTATCAATCTAACTCATATTATTAGCCATATTATGCTTAATTGATCGATAGAACGACAATTACTATACTTATTACTCTTATTATTATCAATCTAACTCATATTATTAGCCATATTATGCTTAAATGATCGATAGAACGACAATTACTATACTTATTACACTCACTGTTATCAATCTAACTCATATTATTAACCATATTATGCAAATTTGATCGATAGAACGACAATCACTATACTTATTACTCTTATTATTATCAATCTAACTCATATTATTAGCCATATTATGCTTATATGATCGATAGAACGACAATTACTGTACTTATTACTCTTATCATTATCGATCTAACTCATATTATTAGCCATATTATGCTTATATGATCGATAGAACGACAATTACTATACTTATTACTCTTATTATTATCAATCTAACTCATATTATTAGCCATATTATGCTTATATGATCGATAGAACGACAATTACTATACTTATTACTCTTATTATTATCAATCTAACTCATATTATTAGCCATATTATGCTTATATGATCGATAGAACGACAATTACTATACTTATTACTCTTATTATTATGAATCTAACTCATATTATTAACCATATTATGCAAATTTGATCGATAGAACGACAATCACTCTACTTATTACTCTTATCATTATCGATCTAACTAATATTATTAGCCATATTATGCTTATATTATCGATATAACGACAATTACTATACTTATTACTGTTATTATTATCAATCTAACTCATATTATTAGCCATATTATGCTTATATGAACGACAGAACGACAATTACTGTACTTATTACTCTTATCATTATCAATCTAAGTCATATTATTAGCCATATTATGCTTATATGATCGATAGAACGACAATTACTGTACTCACTACTCTTATTATTATCAATCTAACTCATATTATTAGCCATATTATGCATATATGATCGATAGAACGACAATTACTGTACTTATTACTCTTATCATTATCGATCTAACTCATATTATTAGCCATATTATGCTTATATGATCGATAGATCGACAATTACTATACTTATTACTCTTATTATTATCAATCTAACTCATATTATTAGCCATATTATGCTTATATGATCGATAGAACGAGAATTACTATACTCACTACTCTTAGTATTATCAATCTAACTCATATTATTAGCCATATTATGCTTATATTATCGATAGAACGACAATTACTATACTTATTGCTGTTATTATTATCAATCTAACTCATATTATTAGCCATATTATGCTTATATGATCGATAGAACGAGAATTACTATACTCACTACTCTTAGTATTATCAATCTAACTCATATTATTAGCCATATTATGCTTATATTATCGATAGAACGACAATTACTATACTTATTGCTGTTATTATTATCAATCTAACTCATATTATTAGCCATATTATGCTTATATGATCGATAGAACGAGAATTACTATACTCACTACTCTTAGTATTATCAATCTAACTCATATTATTAGCCATATTATGCTTATATTATCGATAGAACGACAATTACTATACTTATTGCTGTTATTATTATCAATCTAACTCATATTATTAGCCATATTATGCTTAATTGATCGATAGAACGACAATTACTATACTTATTACTCTTATTATTATCAATCTAACTCATATTATTAGCCATATTATGCTTAAATGATCGATAGAACGACAATTACTATACTTATTACACTCACTGTTATCAATCTAACTCATATTATTAACCATATTATGCAAATTTGATCGATAGAACGACAATCACTATACTTATTACTCTTATTATTATCAATCTAACTCATATTATTAGCCATATTATGCTTATATGATCGATAGAACGACAATTACTGTACTTATTACTCTTATCATTATCGATCTAACTCATATTATTAGCCATATTATGCTTATATGATCGATAGAACGACAATTACTATACTTATTACTCTTATTATTATCAATCTAACTCATATTATTAGCCATATTATGCTTATATGATCGATAGAACGACAATTACTATACTTATTACTCTTATTATTATCAATCTAACTCATATTATTAGCCATATTATGCTTATATGATCGATAGAACGACAATTACTATACTTATTACTCTTATTATTATGAATCTAACTCATATTATTAACCATATTATGCAAATTTGATCGATAGAACGACAATCACTCTACTTATTACTCTTATCATTATCGATCTAACTAATATTATTAGCCATATTATGCTTATATTATCGATATAACGACAATTACTATACTTATTACTGTTATTATTATCAATCTAACTCATATTATTAGCCATATTATGCTTATATGAACGACAGAACGACAATTACTGTACTTATTACTCTTATCATTATCAATCTAAGTCATATTATTAGCCATATTATGCTTATATGATCGATAGAACGACAATTACTGTACTCACTACTCTTATTATTATCAATCTAACTCATATTATTAGCCATATTATGCATATATGATCGATAGAACGACAATTACTGTACTTATTACTCTTATCATTATCGATCTAACTCATATTATTAGCCATATTATGCTTATATGATCGATAGATCGACAATTACTATACTTATTACTCTTATTATTATCAATCTAACTCATATTATTAGCCATATTATGCTTATATGATCGATAGAACGAGAATTACTATACTCACTACTCTTAGTATTATCAATCTAACTCATATTATTAGCCATATTATGCTTATATTATCGATAGAACGACAATTACTATACTTATTGCTGTTATTATTATCAATCTAACTCATATTATTAGCCATATTATGCTTAATTGATCGATAGAACGACAATTACTATACTTATTACTCTTATTATTATCAATCTAACTCATATTATTAGCCATATTATGCTTAAATGGTCGATAGAACGACAATTACTATACTTATTACACTCACTGTTATCAATCTAACTCATATTATTAACCATATTATGCAAATTTGATCGATAGAACGACAATCACTATACTTATTACTCTTATTATTATCAATCTAACTCATATTATTAGCCATATTATGCTTATATGATCGATAGAACGACAATTACTGTACTTATTACTCTTATCATTATCGATCTAACTCATATTATTAGGCATATTATGCTTATATGATCGATAGAACGACAATTACTATACTTATTACTCTTATTATTATCAATCTAACTCATATTATTAGCCATATTATGCTTATATGATCGATAGAACGACAATTACTATACTTATTACTCTTAATATTATCAATCTAACTCATATTATTAGCCATATTATGCTTATATGATCGATAGAACGAGAATTACTATACTCACTACTCTTAGTATTATCAATCTAACTCATATTATTAGGCATATTATGCTTATATTATCGATAGAACGACAATTACTATACTTATTACTGTTATTATTATCAATCTAACTCATATTATTAGTTATATTATGCTTAATTGATCGATAGAACGACAATTACTATACTTATTACTCTTATTATTATGAATCTAACTCATATTATTAACCATATTATGCAAATTTGATCGATAGAACGACAATCACTCTACTTATTACTCTTATCATTATCGATCTAACTCATATTATTAGCCATATTATGCTTATATGATCGATAGAACGACAATTACTCTACTTATTACTGTTATTATTATCAATCTAACTCATATTATTAGCCATATTATGCTTATATGAACGACAGAACGACAATTACTGTACTTATTACTCTTATCATTATCAATCTAAGTCATATTATTAGCCATATTATGCTTATATGATCGATAGAACGACAATTACTGTACTCACTACTCTTATTATTATCAATCTAACTCATATTATTAGCCATATTATGCATATATGATCGATAGAACGACAATTACTGTACTTATTACTCTTATCATTATCGATCTAACTCATATTATTAGCCATATTATGCTTATATGATCGATAGATCGACAATTACTATACTTATTACTCTTATTATTATCAATCTAACTCATATTATTAGCCATATTATGCTTATATGATCGATAGAACGAGAATTACTATACTCACTACTCTTAGTATTATCAATCTAACTCATATTATTAGCCATATTATGCTTATATTATCGATAGAACGACAATTACTATACTTATTGCTGTTATTATTATCAATCTAACTCATATTATTAGCCATATTATGCTTAATTGATCGATAGAACGACAATTACTATACTTATTACTCTTATTATTATCAATCTAACTCATATTATTAGCCATATTATGCTTAAATGATCGATAGAACGACAATTACTATACTTATTACACTCACTGTTATCAATCTAACTCATATTATTAACCATATTATGCAAATTTGATCGATAGAACGACAATCACTATACTTATTACTCTTATTATTATCAATCTAACTCATATTATTAGCCATATTATGCTTATATGATCGATAGAACGACAATTACTGTACTTATTACTCTTATCATTATCGATCTAACTCATATTATTAGCCATATTATGCTTATATGATCGATAGAACGACAATTACTATACTTATTACTCTTATTATTATCAATCTAACTCATATTATTAGCCATATTATGCTTATATGATCGATAGAACGACAATTACTATACTTATTACTCTTAATATTATCAATCTAACTCATATTATTAGCCATATTATGCTTATATGATCGATAGAACGAGAATTACTATACTCACTACTCTTAGTATTATCAATCTAACTCATATTATTAGGCATATTATGCTTATATTATCGATAGAACGACAATTACTATACTTATTACTGTTATTATTATCAATCTAACTCATATTATTAGTTATATTATGCTTAATTGATCGATAGAACGACAATTACTATACTTATTACTCTTATTATTATGAATCTAACTCATATTATTAGCCATATTATGCTTATATGATCGATAGATCGACAATTACTATACTTATTACTCTTATTATTATCAATCTAACTCATATTATTAGCCATATTATGCTTATATGATCGATAGAACGAGAATTACTATACTCACTACTCTTAGTATTATCAATCTAACTCATATTATTAGCCATATTATGCTTATATTATCGATAGAACGACAATTACTATACTTATTGCTGTTATTATTATCAATCTAACTCATATTATTAGCCATATTATGCTTAATTGATCGATAGAACGACAATTACTATACTTATTACTCTTATTATTATCAATCTAACTCATATTATTAGCCATATTATGCTTAAATGATCGATAGAACGACAATTACTATACTTATTACACTCACTGTTATCAATCTAACTCATATTATTAACCATATTATGCAAATTTGATCGATAGAACGACAATCACTATACTTATTACTCTTATTATTATCAATCTAACTCATATTATTAGCCATATTATGCTTATATGATCGATAGAACGACAATTACTGTACTTATTACTCTTATCATTATCGATCTAACTCATATTATTAGCCATATTATGCTTATATGATCGATAGAACGACAATTACTATACTTATTACTCTTATTATTATCAATCTAACTCATATTATTAGCCATATTATGCTTATATGATCGATAGAACGACAATTACTATACTTATTACTCTTAATATTATCAATCTAACTCATATTATTAACCATATTATGCAAATTTGATCGATAGAACGACAATCACTCTACTTATTACTCTTATCATTATCGATCTAACTCATATTATTAGCCATATTATGCTTATATGATCGATAGAACGACAATTACTCTACTTATTACTCTTATTATCATCAATCTAACTCATATTATTAGCCATATTATGCTTATATGATCGATAGAGCGACAAATACTATACTTATTACTCTTATTATTATCAATCTAACTCATATTATTAACCATATTATGCTAATATGACCGATAGAACTACAATTACTATACTCATTACTCTTATTATTATCAATCCAACTCATGTTATTACCCATATTATGCTTATATGATCGATAGAACGACAATCACTATACTTAATACTCTTATTATTATCAACCTAACTCATATTATTAGCCATATTATGCTTATATTATCGATAGAACGACAATTACTATACTTATTACTGTTATTATTATCAATCTAACGCATATTATTAGCCATATTATGCTTATATGATCGACAGAACGACAATTACTATACTCATTACACTCACTGTTATCAATCAAACTCATATTATTAACCATATTATGCAAATTTGATCGATAGAACGACAATCACTCTACTTATTACTCTTATTATTATCAACCTAACTCATATTATTAGCCATATTATGCTTATATGATCGATAGAACGACAATCACTATACTTATTACTCTTATTATTATCAACCTAACTCATATTATTAGCCATATTATGCTTATATTATCGATATAACGACAATCACTATACTTATTACTCTTATTATTATCAACCTAACTCATATTATTAGCCATATTATGCTTATATGATCGATAGAACGAGAATTACTATACTCACTACTCTTAGTATTATCCATCTAACTCATATTATTAGCCATATTATGCTTATATTATCGATAGAACGACAATTACTATACTTACTACTGTTATTATTATCAATCTAACGCATATTATTAGCCATATTATGCTTATATGATCGATAGAACGACAATTACTGTACTTATTACTCTTATCATTATCGATCTAACTCATATTATTAGCCATATTATGCTTATATGATCGATAGAACGACAATTACTATACTTATTACTCTTGATATTATCCATCTAACTCATATTATTAGCCATATTATGCTTATATGATAGATAGAACGAGAATTACTATACTCACTACTCTTAGTATTATCCATCTAACTCATATTATTAGCCATATTATGCTTAAATGATCGATAGAACGACAATTACTATACTTATTACACTCACTGTTATCAATCTAACTCATATTATTAACCATATTATGCTTATATGATCGATAGAACGACAATCACTATACTTATTACTCTTATTATTATCAACCTAACTCATATTACTAGCCATATTATGCTTATATGATCGACAGAACGACAATTACTATACTTACTACTGTTATTATTATCAATCTAACGCATATTATTAGCCATATTATGCTTATTTGATCGATAGAACGACAATCACTCTACTTATTACTCTTATTATTATCAACCTAACTCATATTATTAGGAATATTATGCTAATATGATCGATAGAACGACAATTACTATACTTATTACTCTTATTATTATCCACCTAACTCATATTATTAGCCATATTATGCTTATATGATCGATAGAACGACAATCACTATACTTATTACTCTTATTATTATCAACCTAACTCATATTATTAGCCATATTATGCTTATATTACCGATATAACGACAATTACTATACTTATTACTGTTATTATCATCAATCTAACTCATATTATTAGCCATATTATGCTTATATGATCGATAGAACGACAAATACTATACTTATTACTCTTATTATTATCAATCTAACTCATATTATTAACCATATTATGCTAATATGATCGATAGAACGACAATTACTATAGTTATTACTCTTATTATTATCAACCTAACTCATATTATTAGCCATATTATGCTTAAATGATCGATAGAACAACAATTACTATACTTATTACTCTCATTATTATAAATCTAACTCATATTATTAGCCATATTATGCTTATATGATCGATAGAACGACAATTACTATACTTATTACTCTTATTATTATGAATCTAACTCATATTATTAACCATATTATGCAGATATGATCGATAGAACTACAATTACTATACTCATTACTCTTATTATTATTAATCTAACTGATATTATTAGCCATATTATGCTTATATGATCGATAGAACGACAATTACTATACTTATTACTCTTATTATCATCAATCTAACTCATATTATTAGCCATATTATGCTTATATGATCGATAGAACGACAAATACTATACTTATTACTCTTATTATTATCAATCTAACTCGTATTATTAACCATATTATGCAAATTTGATCGAGAGAACGACAATCACTCTACTTATTACTCTTATTATTATCAACCTAACTCATATTATTAGGCATATTATGCTAATATGATCGATAGAACGACAATCACTATACTTATTACTCTTATTATTATCAACCTAACTCATATTACTAGCCATATTATGCTTATATGATCGATAGAACGAGAATTACTATACTCACTACTCTTAGTATTATCAATCTAACTCATATTATTAGCCATATTATGCTTATATTATCGATAGAACGACAATTACTATACTTATTGCTGTTATTATTATCAATCTAACTCATATTATTAGCCATATTATGCTTAATTGATCGATAGAACGACAATTACTATACTTATTACTCTTATTATTATCAATCTAACTCATATTATTAGCCATATTATGCTTAAATGATCGATAGAACGACAATTACTATACTTATTACACTCACTGTTATCAATCTAACTCATATTATTAACCATATTATGCAAATTTGATCGATAGAACGACAATCACTATACTTATTACTCTTATTATTATCAATCTAACTCATATTATTAGCCATATTATGCTTATATGATCGATAGAACGACAATTACTGTACTTATTACTCTTATCATTATCGATCTAACTCATATTATTAGCCATATTATGCTTATATGATCGATAGAACGACAATTACTATACTTATTTCTCTTATTATTATCAATCTAACTCATATTATTAGCCATATTATGCTTATATGATCGATAGAACGACAATTACTATACTTATTACTCTTAATATTATCAATCTAACTCATATTATTAGCCATATTATGCTTATATGATCGATAGAACGAGAATTACTATACTCACTACTCTTAGTATTATCAATCTAACTCATATTATTAGGCATATTATGCTTATATTATCGATAGAACGACAATTACTATACTTATTACTGTTATTATTATCAATCTAACTCATATTATTAGTTATATTATGCTTAATTGATCGATAGAACGACAATTACTATACTTATTACTCTTATTATTATGAATCTAACTCATATTATTAGCCATATTATGCTTATATGATCGATAGATCGACAATTACTATACTTATTACTCTTATTATTATCAATCTAACTCATATTATTAGCCATATTATGCTTATATGATCGATAGAACGAGAATTACTATACTCACTACTCTTAGTATTATCAATCTAACTCATATTATTAGCCATATTATGCTTATATTATCGATAGAACGACAATTACTATACTTATTGCTGTTATTATTATCAATCTAACTCATATTATTAGCCATATTATGCTTAATTGATCGATAGAACGACAATTACTATACTTATTACTCTTATTATTATCAATCTAACTCATATTATTAGCCATATTATGCTTAAATGATCGATAGAACGACAATTACTATACTTATTACACTCACTGTTATCAATCTAACTCATATTATTAACCATATTATGCAAATTTGATCGATAGAACGACAATCACTCTACTTATTACTCTTATTATTATCAACCTAACTCATATTATTAGCCATATTATGCTTATATGATCGATAGAACGACAATCACTATACTTATTACTCTTATTATTATCAACCTAACTCATATTATTAGCCATATTATGCTTATATTATCGATATAACGACAATCACTATACTTATTACTCTTATTATTATCAACCTAACTCATATTATTAGCCATATTATGCTTATATGATCGATAGAACGAGAATTACTATACTCACTACTCTTAGTATTATCCATCTAACTCATATTATTAGCCATATTATGCTTATATTATCGATAGAACGACAATTACTATACTTACTACTGTTATTATTATCAATCTAACGCATATTATTAGCCATATTATGCTTATATGATCGATAGAACGACAATTACTATACTTATTACTCTTATTATTATGAATCTAACTCATATTATTAGCCATATTATGCTTATATGATCGATAGATCGACAATTACTATACTTATTACTCTTATTATTATCAATCTAACTCATATTATTAGCCATATTATGCTTATATGATCGATAGAACGAGAATTACTATACTCACTACTCTTAGTATTATCAATCTAACTCATATTATTAGGCATATTATGCTTATATTATCGATAGAACGACAAATACTATACTTATTACTCTTATTATTATCAATCTAACTCATATTATTAACCATATTATGCTTATATTATCGATTGAACGACAATTACTATACTTATTACTGTTATTATTATCAATCTAACGCATATTATTAGCCATATTATGCTTATATGATCGACAGAACGACAATTACTATACTTATTACACTCACTGTTATCAATCAAACTCATATTATTAACCATATTATGCAAATTTGATCGATAGAACGACAATCACTCTACTTACTACTCTTATTATTATCAACCTAACTCATATTATTAGACATATTATGCTTATATGATCGATAGAACGACAATCACTATACTTATTACTCTTATTATTATCAACCTAACTCATATTATTAGCCATATTATGCTTATATTATCGATATAACGACAATTACTATACTTATTACTGCTATCATTATCAATCTAACTCATATTATTAGCCATATTATGCTTATATGATCTATAGAACGACAAATACTATACTTATTACTCTTATTATTATCAATCTAACTCATATTATTAACCATATTATGCTAATATAATCGATAGAACTACAATTACTATACTCATTACTCTTATTATTATCAATCTAACTCATATTATTAGCCATATTATGCTTATATGATCGATAGAACGACAATTACTATACTCACTACTCTTATTATTATCAATCTAACTCATATTATTAGCCATATTATGCTTATATGATCGATAGAACGACAATTACTGTACTTATTACTCTTATCATTATCGATCTAACTCATATTATTAGCCATATTATGCTTATATGATCGATAGAACGAGAATTACTATACTCACTACTCTTAGTATTATCAATCTAACTCATATTATTAGGCATATTATGCTTATATTATCGATAGAACGACAATTACTATACCTATTACTGTTATTATTATCAATCTAACTCATATTATTAGTTATATTATGCTTAATTGATCGATAGAACGACAATTACTATACTTATTACTCTTATTATTATGAATCTAACTCATATTATTAACCATATTATGCAAATTTGATCGATAGAACGACAATCACACTACTTATTACTCTTATCATTATCGATCTAACTCATATTATTAGCCATATTATGCTTATATGATCGATAGAACGACAATTACTATACTTATTACTCTTATTATCATCAATCTAACTCATATTATTAGCCATATTATGCTTATATGATCGATAGAACGACAAATACTATACTTATTACTCTTATTATTATCAATCTAACTCATATTATTAACCATATTATGCTAATATGACCGATAGAACTACAATTACTATACTCATTACTCTTATTATTATCAATCCAACTCATGTTATTACCCATATTATGCTTATATGATCGATAGAACGACAATCACTATACTTATTACTCTTATTATTATCAACCTAACTCATATTATTAGCCATATTATGCTTATATTATCGATAGAACGACAATTACTATACTTATTACTGTTATTATTATCAATCTAACGCATATTATTAGCCATATTATGCTTATATGATCGACAGAACGACAATTACTATACTTATTACACTCACTGTTATCAATCAAACTCATATTATTAACCATATTATGCAAATTTGATCGATAGAACGACAATCACTCTACTTCTTACTCTTATTATTATCAACCTAACTCATATTATTAGCCATATTATGCTTATATGATCGATAGAACGACAATCACTATACTTATTACTCTTATTATTATCAACCTAACTCATATTATTAGCCATATTATGCTTATATTATCGATATAACGACAATTACTATACTTATTACTGCTATCATTATCAATCTAACTCATATTATTAGCCATATTATGCTTATATGATCTATAGAACGACAAATACTATACTTATTACTCTTATTATTATCAATCTAACTCATATTATTAACCATATTATGCTAATATGATCGATAGAACTACAATTACTATACTCATTACTCTTATTATTATCAATCTAACTCATATTATTAGCCATATTATGCTTATATGATCGATAGAACGACAATTACTATACTCACTACTCTTATTATTATCAATCTAACTCATATTATTAGCCATATTATGCTTATATGATCGATAGAACGACAATTACTGTACTTATTACTCTTATCATTATCGATCTAACTCATATTATTAGCCATATTATGCTTATATGATCGATAGAACGAGAATTACTATACTCACTACTCTTAGTATTATCAATCTAACTCATATTATTAGGCATATTATGCTTATATTATCGATAGAACGACAATTACTATACCTATTACTGTTATTATTATCAATCTAACTCATATTATTAGTTATATTATGCTTAATTGATCGATAGAACGACAATTACTATACTTATTACTCTTATTATTATGAATCTAACTCATATTATTAACCATATTATGCAAATTTGATCGATAGAACGACAATCACACTACTTATTACTCTTATCATTATCGATCTAACTCATATTATTAGCCATATTATGCTTATATGATCGATAGAACGACAAATACTATACTTATTACTCTTATTATTATCAATCTAACTCATATTATTAACCATATTATGCTAATATGACCGATAGAACTACAATTACTATACTCATTACTCTTATTATTATCAATCCAACTCATGTTATTACCCATATTATGCTTATATGATCGATAGAACGACAATCACTATACTTATTACTCTTATTATTATCAACCTAACTCATATTATTAGCCATATTATGCTTATATTATCGATATAACGACAATTACTATACTTATTACTGCTATCATTATCAATCTAACTCATATTATTAGCCATATTATGCTTATATGATCTATAGAACGACAAATACTATACTTATTACTCTTATTATTATCAATCTAACTCATATTATTAACCATATTATGCTAATATAATCGATAGAACTACAATTACTATACTCATTACTCTTATTATTATCAATCTAACTCATATTATTAGCCATATTATGCTTATATGATCGATAGAACGACAATTACTATACTCACTACTCTTATTATTATCAATCTAACTCATATTATTAGCCATATTATGCTTATATGATCGATAGAAACGACAATTACTGTACTTATTACTCTTATCATTATCGATCTAACTCATATTATTAGCCATATTATGCTTATATGATCGATAGAACGAGAATTACTATACTCACTACTCTTAGTATTATCAATCTAACTCATATTATTAGGCATATTATGCTTATATTATCGATAGAACGACAATTACTATACCTATTACTGTTATTATTATCAATCTAACTCATATTATTAGTTATATTATGCTTAATTGATCGATAGAACGACAATTACTATACTTATTACTCTTATTATTATGAATCTAACTCATATTATTAACCATATTATGCAAATTTGATCGATAGAACGACAATCACACTACTTATTACTCTTATCATTATCGATCTAACTCATATTATTAGCCATATTATGCTTATATGATCGATAGAACGACAATTACTATACTTATTACTCTTATTATCATCAATCTAACTCATATTATTAGCCATATTATGCTTATATGATCGATAGAACGACAAATACTATACTTATTACTCTTATTATTATCAATCTAACTCATATTATTAACCATATTATGCTAATATGACCGATAGAACTACAATTACTATACTCATTACTCTTATTATTATCAATCCAACTCATGTTATTACCCATATTATGCTTATATGATCGATAGAACGACAATCACTATACTTATTACTCTTATTATTATCAACCTAACTCATATTATTAGCCATATTATGCTTATATTATCGATAGAACGACAATTACTATACTTATTACTGTTATTATTATCAATCTAACGCATATTATTAGCCATATTATGCTTATATGATCGACAGAACGACAATTACTATACTTATTACACTCACTGTTATCAATCAAACTCATATTATTAACCATATTATGCAAATTTGATCGATAGAACGACAATCACTCTACTTCTTACTCTTATTATTATCAACCTAACTCATATTATTAGCCATATTATGCTTATATGATCGATAGAACGACAATCACTATACTTATTACTCTTATTATTATCAACCTAACTCATATTATTAGCCATATTATGCTTATATTATCGATATAACGACAATTACTATACTTATTACTGCTATCATTATCAATCTAACTCATATTATTAGCCATATTATGCTTATATGATCTATAGAACGACAAATACTATACTTATTACTCTTATTATTATCAATCTAACTCATATTATTAACCATATTATGCTAATATGATCGATAGAACTACAATTACTATACTCATTACTCTTATTATTATCAATCTAACTCATATTATTAGCCATATTATGCTTATATGATCGATAGAACGACAATTACTATACTCACTACTCTTATTATTATCAATCTAACTCATATTATTAGCCATATTATGCTTATATGATCGATAGAACGACAATTACTGTACTTATTACTCTTATCATTATCGATCTAACTCATATTATTAGCCATATTATGCTTATATGATCGATAGAACGAGAATTACTATACTCACTACTCTTAGTATTATCAATCTAACTCATATTATTAGGCATATTATGCTTATATTATCGATAGAACGACAATTACTATACCTATTACTGTTATTATTATCAATCTAACTCATATTATTAGTTATATTATGCTTAATTGATCGATAGAACGACAATTACTATACTTATTACTCTTATTATTATGAATCTAACTCATATTATTAACCATATTATGCAAATTTGATCGATAGAACGACAATCACACTACTTATTACTCTTATCATTATCGATCTAACTCATATTATTAGCCATATTATGCTTATATGATCGATAGAACGACAAATACTATACTTATTACTCTTATTATTATCAATCTAACTCATATTATTAACCATATTATGCTAATATGACCGATAGAACTACAATTACTATACTCATTACTCTTATTATTATCAATCCAACTCATGTTATTACCCATATTATGCTTATATGATCGATAGAACGACAATCACTATACTTATTACTCTTATTATTATCAACCTAACTCATATTATTAGCCATATTATGCTTATATTATCGATAGAACGACAATTACTATACTTATTACTGTTATTATTATCAATCTAACGCATATTATTAGCCATACTATGCTTATATGATCGACAGAACGACAATTACTATACTTATTACTGTTATTATTATCAACCTAACTCATATTATTAGGCATATTATGCTAATATGATCGATAGAACGACAATCACTATACTTATTACTCTTATTATTGTCAATCTAACTCATATTATTAGCCATATTATGCTTATATGATCGATAGAACGAGAATTACTATACTCACTACTCTTAGTATTATCAATCTAACTCATATTATTAGCCATATTATGCTTATATTATCTATAGAACGACAAATACTATACTTATTACTCTTATTATTATCAATCTAACTCATATTATTAACCATATTATGCTAATATGATCGATAGAACTACAATTACTATACTCATTACTCTTATTATTATCAATCTAACTCATATTATTAGCCATATTATGCTTATATGATCGATAGAACGACAATTACTATACTCACTACTCTTATTATTATCAATCTAACTCATATTATTAGCCATATTATGCTTATATGATCGATAGAACGACAATTACTGTACTTATTACTCTTATCATTATCGATCTAACTCATATTATTAGCCATATTATGCTTATATGATCGATAGAACGACAATTACTATACCTATTACTGTTATTATTATCAATCTAACTCATATTATTAGTTATATTATGCTTAATTGATCGATAGAACGACAATTACTATACTTATTACTCTTATTATTATGAATCTAACTCATATTATTAACCATATTATGCAAATTTGATCGATAGAACGACAATCACACTACTTATTACTCTTATCATTATCGATCTAACTCATATTATTAGCCATATTATGCTTATATGATCGATAGAACGACAATTACTATACTTATTACTCTTATTATCATCAATCTAACTCATATTATTAGCCATATTATGCTTATATGATCGATAGAACGACAAATACTATACTTATTGCTCTTATTATTATCAATCTAACTCATATTATTAACCATATTATGCTAATATGACCGATAGAACTACAATTACTATACTCATTACTCTTATTATTATCAATCCAACTCATGTTATTACCCATATTATGCTTATATGATCGATAGAACGACAATCACTATACTTATTACTCTTATTATTATCAACCTAACTCATATTATTAGCCATATTATGCTTATATTATCGATAGAACGACAATTACTATACTTATTACTGTTATTATTATCAATCTAACGCATATTATTAGCCATATTATGCTTATATGATCGACAGAACGACAATTACTATACTCACTACTCTTATTATTATCAATCTAGCTCATATTATTAGCCATATTATGCTTATATGATCGATAGAACGACAATTACTGTACTTATTACTCTTATCATTATCGATCTAACTCATATTATTAGCCATATTATGCAAATTTGATCGATAGAACGACAATCACTATACTTATTTCTCTTATTATTATCAACCTAACTCATATTATTAGCCATATTATGCTTAAATAATCGATAGAACAACAATTACTATACTTATTACTCTCATTATTATAAATCTAACTCATATTATTAGCCATATTATGCTTATATGATCGATAGAACGACATTTACTATACTTATTACTCTTATTATTATCAATCTAACTCATATTATTAACCATACTATGCAGATATGATCGATAGAACTACAATTACTATACTCATTACTCTTATTATTATTAATCTAACTGATATTATTAGCCATATTATGCTTATATGATCGATAGAACGACAATTACTATACTTATTACTCTTATTATCATCAATCTAACTCATATTATTAGCCATATTATGCTTATATGATCGATAGAACGACAAATACTGTACTTATTGCTCTTATCATTATCAATCTAAGTCATATTATTAGCCATATTATGCTTATATGATCGATGGAACGACAATTACTATACTTATTACTCTTATTATTATCAACCTAACTCATATTATTAGCCATATTATGCTTATATGAACGACAGAACGACAATTACTGTACTTATTACTCTTATCATTATCAATCTAAGTCATATTATTAGCCATATTATGCTTATATGATCGATAGAACGACAATTACTATACTTATTACTCTTATTATTATCAACCTAACTCATACTATTAGCCATATTATGCTTATATGAACGACAGAACGACAATTACTGTACTTATTACTCTTATCATTATCAATCTAAGTCATATTATTAGCCATATTATGCTTATATGATCGATAGAACGACAATTACTATACTCACTACTCTTATTATTATCAATCTAACTCATATTATTAGCCATATTATGCTTATATGATCGATAGAACGACAATTACTGTACTTATTACTCTTATCATTATCGATCTAACTCATATTATTAGCCATATTATGCTTATATGATCGATAGAACGACAATTACTATACTTATTACTCTTATTATTATCAAACTAACTCATATTATTAGCCATATTATGCTTATATGAACGACAGAACGACAATTACTGTACTTATTACTCTTATCATTATCAATCTAAGTCATATTATTAGCCATATTATGCTTATATGATCGATAGAACGACAATTACTATACTCACTACTCTTATTATTATCAATCTAACTCATATTATTAGCCATATTATGCTTATATGATCGATAGAACGACAATTACTGTACTTATTACTCTTATCATTATCGATCTAACTCATATTATTAGCCATATTATGCTTATATGATCGATAGAACGACAATTACTATACTTATTACTCTTATTATTATCAAACTAACTCATATTATTAGCCATATTATGCTTATATGATCGATAGAACGACAATTACTATACTTATTACTCTTATCATTATCAATCTAACTCATATTATGAGCCATATTATGCTTATATGATCGATAGAACGAGAATTACTATACTCACTACTCTTAGTATTATCAATCTAACTCATATTATTAGCCATATTATGCTTATATTATCGATAGAACGACAATTACTATACTTATTACTGTTATTATTATCAATCTAACTCATATTATTAGCCATATTATGCTTAATTGATCGATAGAACGACAATTACTATGCTTATTACTCTTATTATTATCAACCT
The DNA here is from genome assembly GCF_050947335.1 of Megachile rotundata. Taxonomy (NCBI): domain Eukaryota; kingdom Metazoa; phylum Arthropoda; class Insecta; order Hymenoptera; family Megachilidae; genus Megachile; species Megachile rotundata. Next base: position 192,803 of record NW_027473453.1, on the reverse strand, counting down.
AACTCATATTATTAGCCATATTATGCTTATATGATCGATAGAGCGACAATCACTATACTTATTACTCTTATTATTATCAACCTAACTCATATTATTAGCCATATTATGCTTATATTATCGATATAACGACAATTACTATACTTATTACTGTTATTATTATCAATCTAACTCATATTATTAGCCATATTATGCTTATATGAACGACAGAACGACAATTACTGTACTAATTACTCTTATCATTATCAATCTAAGTCATATTATTAGCCATATTATGCTTATATGTTCGATAGAACGACAATTACTATACTTATTACTCTTATTATTATAAATCTAACTCATATTATTAGCCATATTATGCTTATATGATCGATAGAACGACAAATACTACGCTTATTACTCTTATTATTATCAACCTAACTCATATTATTAGCCATATTATGCTTATATGATCGATAGAACGACAATCACTATACTTATTACTCTTATTATTATCAACCTAACTCATATTATTAGCCATATTATGCTTATATTATCGATATAACGACAATTACTATACTTATTACTGTTATTATCATCAATCTAACTCATATTATTAGCCATATTATGCCTATATGATCGATAGAACGACAAATACTATACTTATTACTCTTATTATTATGAATCTAACTCATATTATTAACCATATTATGCAGATATGATCGATAGAACTACAATTACTATACTCATTACTCTTATTATTATTAATCTAACTGATATTATTAGCCATATTTTGCTTATATGATCAATAGAACGACAATTACTATACTTATTACTCTTATTATCATCAATCTAACTCATATTATTAGCCATATTATGCTTATATGATCGATAGAACGACAAATACTACGCTTATTACTCTTATTATTATCAACCTAACTCATATTATTAGCCATATTATGCTTATATGATCGATAGAGCGACAATCACTATACTTATTACTCTTATTATTATCAACCTAACTCATATTATTAGCCATATTATGCTTATATTATCGATATAACGACAATTACTATACTTATTACTGTTATTATCATCAATCTAACTCATATTATTAGCCATATTATGCCTATATGATCGATAGAACGACAAATACTATACTTATTACTCTTATTATTATCAATCTAACTCATATTATTAACCATATTATGCTAATATGATCGATAGAACGACAATTACTATACTTATTACTCTTATTATTATCAACCTAACTCATATTATTAGCCATATTATGCTTAAATGATCGATAGAACAACAATTACTATACTTATTACTCTCATTATTATAAATCTAACTCATATTATTAGCCATATTATGCTTATATGATCGATAGAACGACAATTACTATACTTATTACTCTTATTATTATAAATCTAACTCATATTATTAGCCATATTATGCTTATATGATCGATAGAACGACAATTACTATACTTATTACTCTTATTATTATGAATCTAACTCATATTATTAACCATATTATGCAGATATGATCGATAGAACTACAATTACTATACTCATTACTCTTATTATTATTAATCTAACTGATATTATTAGCCATATTATGCAGATATGATCGATAGAACTACAATTACTATACTCATTACTCTTATTATTATTAATCTAACTGATATTATTAGCCATATTTTGCTTATATGATCGATAGAACGACAATTACTATACTTATTACTCTTATTATTATAAATCTAACTCATATTATTAGCCATATTATGCTTATATGATCGATAGAACGACAATTACTATACATATTACTCTTATTATTATGAATCTAACTCATATTATTAACCATATTATGCAGATATGATCGATAGAACTACAATTACTATACTCATTACTCTTATTATTATTAATCTAACTGATATTATTAGCCATATTTTGCTTATATGATCGATAGAACGACAATTACTATACTTATTACTCTTATTATCATCAATCTAACTCATATTATTAGCCATATTATGCTTATATGATCGATAGAACGACAAATACTACGCTTATTACTCTTATTATTATCAATCTAACTGATATTATTAACCATATTATTCTAATATGATCGATAGAACTACAATTACTATACTCATTACTCTTATTATTATCAATCCAACTCATGTTATTACCCATATTATGCTTATATGATCGGTAGAACGACAATCACTCTACTTATTACTCTTATTATTATCAACCTAACTCATATTATTAGCCATATTATGCTTATATGATCGATAGAACGACAATCACTATACTTATTACTCTTATTATTATCAACCTAACTCATATTATTAGCCATATTATGCTTAAATGATCGATAGAACAACAATTACTATACTTATTACTCTCATTATTATAAATCTAACTCATATTATTAGCCATATTATGCTTATATGATCGATAGAACGACAATTACTATACTTATTACTCTTATTATTATAAATCTAACTCATATTATTAGCCATATTATGCTTATATGATCGATAGAACGACAATTACTATACTTATTACTCTTATTATTATGAATCTAACTCATATTATTAACCATATTATGCAGATATGATCGATAGAACTACAATTACTATACTCATTACTCTTATTATTAATAATCTAACTGATATTATTAGCCATATTATGCAGATATGATCGATAGAACTACAATTACTATACTCATTACTCTTATTATTATTAATCTAACTGATATTATTAGCCATATTTTGCTTATATGATCGATAGAACGACAATTACTATACTTATTACTCTTATTATCATCAATCTAACTCATATTATTAGCCATATTATGCTTATATGATCGATAGAACGACAAATACTACGCTTATTACTCTTATTATTATCAATCTAACTGATATTATTAACCATATTATGCTAATATGATCGATAGAACTACAATTACTATACTCATTACTCTTATTATTATGAATCCAACTCATGTTATTACCCATATTATGCTTATATGATCGGTAGAACGACAATCACTCTACTTATTACTCTTATTATTATCAACCTAACTCATACTATTAGCCATATTATGCTTATATGAACGACAGAACGACAATTACTATACTTATTACTCTTATTATTATCAATCTAACTCATATTATGAGCCATATTATGCTTATATGATCGATAGAACGAGAATTACTATACTCACTACTCTTAGTATTATCAATCTAACTCATATTATTAGCCATATTATGCTTATATTATCGATAGAACGACAATTACTATACTTATTACTCTTATTATTATCAACCTAACTCATACTATTAGCCATATTATGCTTATATGAACGACAGAACGACAATTACTGTACTTATTACTCTTATCATTATCAATCTAAGTCATATTATTAGCCATATTATGCATATATGATCGATAGAACGACAATTACTATACTCACTACTCTTATTATTATCAATCTAACTCATATTATTAGGCATATTATGCTTATATGATCGATAGAACGACAATTACTGTACTTATTACTCTTATCATTATCGATCTAACTCATATTATTAGCCATATTATGCTTATATGATCGATAGAACGACAATTACTATACTTATTACTCTTATTATTATCAAACTAACTCATATTATTAGCCATATTATGCTTATATGAACGACAGAACGACAATTACTGTACTTATTACTCTTATCATTATCAATCTAAGTCATATTATTAGCCATATTATGCTTATATGTTCGATAGAACGACAATTACTATACTTATTACTCTTATTATTATCAACCTAACTCATATTATTAGCCATATTATGCTTATATGATCGATAGAGCGACAATCACTATACTTATTACTCTTATTATTATCAACCTAACTCATATTATTAGCCATATTATGCTTATATTATCGATATAACGACAATTACTATACTTATTACTGTTATTATTATCAATCTAACTCATATTATTAGCCATATTATGCTTATATGAACGACAGAACGACAATTACTGTACTAATTACTCTTATCATTATCAATCTAAGTCATATTATTAGCCATATTATGCTTATATGTTCGATAGAACGACAATTACTATACTTATTACTCTTATTATTATGAATCTAACTCATATTATTAACCATATTATGCAGATATGATCGATAGAACTACAATTACTATACTCATTACTCTTATTATTATTAATCTAACTGATATTATTAGCCATATTATGCAGATATGATCGATAGAACTACAATTACTATACTCATTACTCTTATTATTATTAATCTAACTGATATTATTAGCCATATTTTGCTTATATGATCGATAGAACGACAATTACTATACTTATTACTCTTATTATTATAAATCTAACTCATATTATTAGCCATATTATGCTTATATGATCGATAGAACGACAATTACTATACTTATTACTCTTATTATTATGAATCTAACTCATATTATTAACCATATTATGCAGATATGATCGATAGAACTACAATTACTATACTCATTACTCTTATTATTATTAATCTAACTGATATTATTAGCCATATTTTGCTTATATGATCGATAGAACGACAATTACTGTACTTATTACTCTTATCATTATCAATCTAAGTCATATTATTAGCCATATTATGCTTATATGATCGATAGAACGACAATTACTATACTCACTACTCTTATTATTATCAATCTAACTCATATTATTAGCCATATTATGCTTATATGATCGATAGAACGACAATTACTGTACTTATTACTCTTATCATTATCGATCTAACTCATATTATTAGCCATATTATGCTTATATGATCGATAGAACGACAATTACTATACTTATTACTCTTATTATTATCAAACTAACTCATATTATTAGCCATATTATGCTTATATGATCGATAGAACGACAATTACTATACTTATTACTCTTATTATTATCAATCTAACTCATATTATGAGCCATATTATGCTTATATGATCGATAGAACGAGAATTACTATACTCACTACTCTTAGTATTATCAATCTAACTCATATTATTAGCCATAATATGCTTATATTATCGATAGAACGACAATTACTATACTTATTACTGTTATTATTATCAATCTAACTCATATTATTAGCCATATTATGCTTAATTGATCGATAGAACGACAATTACTATGCTTATTACTCTTATTATTATCAACCTAACTCATATTATTAGCCATATTATGCTTATATTATCGATATAACGACAATTACTATACTTATTACTGTTATTATTATCAATCTAACTCATATTATTAGCCATATTATGCTTATATGAACGACAGAACTACTATTACTATACTCATTACTCTTATTATTATCAATCTAACTCATATTATTAGCCATATTATGCTTATATGATCGATAGAATGAGAATTACTATACTCACTACTCATAGTATTATCACTCTAACTCATATTATTAGCCATATTATGCTTATATGATCGATAGAACGACAATTACTGTACTTATTACTCTTATCATTATCGATCTAACTCATATTATTAGCCATATTATGCTTATATGATCGATAGAACGACAATTACTGTACTTATTACTCTTATCATTATCGATCTAACTCATATTATTAGCCATATTATGCTTATATGATCGATAGAACGACAATTACTATACTTATTACTCTTATTATTATCAAACTAACTCATATTATTAGCCATATTATGCTTATATGAACGACAGAACGACAATTACTGTACTTATTACTCTTATCATTATCAATCTAAGTCATATTATTAGCCATATTATGCTTATATGATCGATAGAACGACAATTACTATACTCACTACTCTTATTATTATCAATCTAACTCATATTATTAGCCATATTATGCTTATATGATCGATAGAACGACAATTACTGTACTTATTACTCTTATCATTATCGATCTAACTCATATTATTAGCCATATTATGCTTATATGATCGATAGAACGACAATTACTATACTTATTACTCTTATTATTATCAAACTAACTCATATTATTAGCCATATTATGCTTATATGATCGATAGAACGACAATTACTATACTTATTACTCTTATCATTATCAATCTAACTCATATTATGAGCCATATTATGCTTATATGATCGATAGAACGAGAATTACTATACTCACTACTCTTAGTATTATCAATCTAACTCATATTATTAGCCATATTATGCTTATATTATCGATAGAACGACAATTACTATACTTATTACTGTTATTATTATCAATCTAACTCATATTATTAGCCATATTATGCTTAATTGATCGATAGAACGACAATTACTATGCATATTACTCTTATTATTATCAACCTAACTCATATTATTAGCCATATTATGCTTATATTATCGATATAACGACAATTACTATACTTATTACTGTTATTATTATCAATCTAACTCATATTATTAGCCATATTATGCTTATATGAACGACAGAACTACTATTACTATACTCATTACTCTTATTATTATCAATCTAACTCATATTATTAACCATATTATGCTTATATGATCGATAGAATGAGAATTACTATACTCACTACTCATAGTATTATCACTCTAACTCATATTATTAGCCATATTATGCTTATATGATAGATAGAACGACAATTACTGTACTTATTACTCTTATCATTATCAATCTAAGTCATATTATTAGCCATATTATGCTTATATGTTCGATAGAACGACAATTACTATACTTATTGCTCTTATTATTATCAACCTAACTCATATTATTAGCCATATTATGCTTATATGATCGATAGAGCGACAATCACTATACTTATTACTCTTATTATTATCAACCTAACTCATATTATTAGCCATATTATGCTTATATTATCGATATAACGACAATTACTATACTTATTACTGTTATTATTATCAATCTAACTCATATTATTAGCCATATTATGCTTATATGAACGACAGAACGACAATTACTGTACTAATTACTCTTATCATTATCAATCTAAGTCATATTATTAGCCATATTATGCTTATATGTTCGATAGAACGACAATTACTATACTTATTACTCTTATTATTATAAATCTAACTCATATTATTAGCCATATTATGCTTATATGATCGATAGAACGACAAATACTACGCTTATTACTCTTATTATTATCAACCTAACTCATATTATTAGCCATATTATGCTTATATGATCGATAGAACGACAATCACTATACTTATTACTCTTATTATTATCAACCTAACTCATATTATTAGCCATATTATGCTTATATTATCGATATAACGACAATTACTATACTTATTACTGTTATTATCATCAATCTAACTCATATTATTAGCCATATTATGCCTATATGATCGATAGAACGACAAATACTATACTTATTACTCTTATTATTATGAATCTAACTCATATTATTAACCATATTATGCAGATATGATCGATAGAACTACAATTACTATACTCATTACTCTTATTATTATTAATCTAACTGATATTATTAGCCATATTTTGCTTATATGATCAATAGAACGACAATTACTATACTTATTACTCTTATTATCATCAATCTAACTCATATTATTAGCCATATTATGCTTATATGATCGATAGAACGACAAATACTACGCTTATTACTCTTATTATTATCAACCTAACTCATATTATTAGCCATATTATGCTTATATGATCGATAGAGCGACAATCACTATACTTATTACTCTTATTATTATCAACCTAACTCATATTATTAGCCATATTATGCTTATATTATCGATATAACGACAATTACTATACTTATTACTGTTATTATCATCAATCTAACTCATATTATTAGCCATATTATGCCTATATGATCGATAGAACGACAAATACTATACTTATTACTCTTATTATTATCAATCTAACTCATATTATTAACCATATTATGCTAATATGATCGATAGAACGACAATTACTATACTTATTACTCTTATTATTATCAACCTAACTCATATTATTAGCCATATTATGCTTAAATGATCGATAGAACAACAATTACTATACTTATTACTCTCATTATTATAAATCTAACTCATATTATTAGCCATATTATGCTTATATGATCGATAGAACGACAATTACTATACTTATTACTCTTATTATTATAAATCTAACTCATATTATTAGCCATATTATGCTTATATGATCGATAGAACGACAATTACTATACTTATTACTCTTATTATTATGAATCTAACTCATATTATTAACCATATTATGCAGATATGATCGATAGAACTACAATTACTATACTCATTACTCTTATTATTATTAATCTAACTGATATTATTAGCCATATTATGCAGATATGATCGATAGAACTACAATTACTATACTCATTACTCTTATTATTATTAATCTAACTGATATTATTAGCCATATTTTGCTTATATGATCGATAGAACGACAATTACTATACTTATTACTCTTATTATTATAAATCTAACTCATATTATTAGCCATATTATGCTTATATGATCGATAGAACGACAATTACTATACATATTACTCTTATTATTATGAATCTAACTCATATTATTAACCATATTATGCAGATATGATCGATAGAACTACAATTACTATACTCATTACTCTTATTATTATTAATCTAACTGATATTATTAGCCATATTTTGCTTATATGATCGATAGAACGACAATTACTATACTTATTACTCTTATTATCATCAATCTAACTCATATTATTAGCCATATTATGCTTATATGATCGATAGAACGACAAATACTACGCTTATTACTCTTATTATTATCAATCTAACTGATATTATTAACCATATTATTCTAATATGATCGATAGAACTACAATTACTATACTCATTACTCTTATTATTATCAATCCAACTCATGTTATTACCCATATTATGCTTATATGATCGGTAGAACGACAATCACTCTACTTATTACTCTTATTATTATCAACCTAACTCATATTATTAGCCATATTATGCTTATATGATCGATAGAACGACAATCACTATACTTATTACTCTTATTATTATCAACCTAACTCATATTATTAGCCATATTATGCTTAAATGATCGATAGAACAACAATTACTATACTTATTACTCTCATTATTATAAATCTAACTCATATTATTAGCCATATTATGCTTATATGATCGATAGAACGACAATTACTATACTTATTACTCTTATTATTATAAATCTAACTCATATTATTAGCCATATTATGCTTATATGATCGATAGAACGACAATTACTATACTTATTACTCTTATTATTATGAATCTAACTCATATTATTAACCATATTATGCAGATATGATCGATAGAACTACAATTACTATACTCATTACTCTTATTATTAATAATCTAACTGATATTATTAGCCATATTATGCAGATATGATCGATAGAACTACAATTACTATACTCATTACTCTTATTATTATTAATCTAACTGATATTATTAGCCATATTTTGCTTATATGATCGATAGAACGACAATTACTATACTTATTACTCTTATTATCATCAATCTAACTCATATTATTAGCCATATTATGCTTATATGATCGATAGAACGACAAATACTACGCTTATTACTCTTATTATTATCAATCTAACTGATATTATTAACCATATTATGCTAATATGATCGATAGAACTACAATTACTATACTCATTACTCTTATTATTATGAATCCAACTCATGTTATTACCCATATTATGCTTATATGATCGGTAGAACGACAATCACTCTACTTATTACTCTTATTATTATCAACCTAACTCATACTATTAGCCATATTATGCTTATATGAACGACAGAACGACAATTACTATACTTATTACTCTTATTATTATCAATCTAACTCATATTATGAGCCATATTATGCTTATATGATCGATAGAACGAGAATTACTATACTCACTACTCTTAGTATTATCAATCTAACTCATATTATTAGCCATATTATGCTTATATTATCGATAGAACGACAATTACTATACTTATTACTCTTATTATTATCAACCTAACTCATACTATTAGCCATATTATGCTTATATGAACGACAGAACGACAATTACTGTACTTATTACTCTTATCATTATCAATCTAAGTCATATTATTAGCCATATTATGCATATATGATCGATAGAACGACAATTACTATACTCACTACTCTTATTATTATCAATCTAACTCATATTATTAGGCATATTATGCTTATATGATCGATAGAACGACAATTACTGTACTTATTACTCTTATCATTATCGATCTAACTCATATTATTAGCCATATTATGCTTATATGATCGATAGAACGACAATTACTATACTTATTACTCTTATTATTATCAAACTAACTCATATTATTAGCCATATTATGCTTATATGAACGACAGAACGACAATTACTGTACTTATTACTCTTATCATTATCAATCTAAGTCATATTATTAGCCATATTATGCTTATATGTTCGATAGAACGACAATTACTATACTTATTACTCTTATTATTATCAACCTAACTCATATTATTAGCCATATTATGCTTATATGATCGATAGAGCGACAATCACTATACTTATTACTCTTATTATTATCAACCTAACTCATATTATTAGCCATATTATGCTTATATTATCGATATAACGACAATTACTATACTTATTACTGTTATTATTATCAATCTAACTCATATTATTAGCCATATTATGCTTATATGAACGACAGAACGACAATTACTGTACTAATTACTCTTATCATTATCAATCTAAGTCATATTATTAGCCATATTATGCTTATATGTTCGATAGAACGACAATTACTATACTTATTACTCTTATTATTATGAATCTAACTCATATTATTAACCATATTATGCAGATATGATCGATAGAACTACAATTACTATACTCATTACTCTTATTATTATTAATCTAACTGATATTATTAGCCATATTATGCAGATATGATCGATAGAACTACAATTACTATACTCATTACTCTTATTATTATTAATCTAACTGATATTATTAGCCATATTTTGCTTATATGATCGATAGAACGACAATTACTATACTTATTACTCTTATTATTATAAATCTAACTCATATTATTAGCCATATTATGCTTATATGATCGATAGAACGACAATTACTATACTTATTACTCTTATTATTATGAATCTAACTCATATTATTAACCATATTATGCAGATATGATCGATAGAACTACAATTACTATACTCATTACTCTTATTATTATTAATCTAACTGATATTATTAGCCATATTTTGCTTATATGATCGATAGAACGACAATTACTGTACTTATTACTCTTATCATTATCAATCTAAGTCATATTATTAGCCATATTATGCTTATATGATCGATAGAACGACAATTACTATACTCACTACTCTTATTATTATCAATCTAACTCATATTATTAGCCATATTATGCTTATATGATCGATAGAACGACAATTACTGTACTTATTACTCTTATCATTATCGATCTAACTCATATTATTAGCCATATTATGCTTATATGATCGATAGAACGACAATTACTATACTTATTACTCTTATTATTATCAAACTAACTCATATTATTAGCCATATTATGCTTATATGATCGATAGAACGACAATTACTATACTTATTACTCTTATTATTATCAATCTAACTCATATTATGAGCCATATTATGCTTATATGATCGATAGAACGAGAATTACTATACTCACTACTCTTAGTATTATCAATCTAACTCATATTATTAGCCATAATATGCTTATATTATCGATAGAACGACAATTACTATACTTATTACTGTTATTATTATCAATCTAACTCATATTATTAGCCATATTATGCTTAATTGATCGATAGAACGACAATTACTATGCTTATTACTCTTATTATTATCAACCTAACTCATATTATTAGCCATATTATGCTTATATTATCGATATAACGACAATTACTATACTTATTACTGTTATTATTATCAATCTAACTCATATTATTAGCCATATTATGCTTATATGAACGACAGAACTACTATTACTATACTCATTACTCTTATTATTATCAATCTAACTCATATTATTAGCCATATTATGCTTATATGATCGATAGAATGAGAATTACTATACTCACTACTCATAGTATTATCACTCTAACTCATATTATTAGCCATATTATGCTTATATGATAGATAGAACGACAATTACTGTACTTATTACTCTTATCATTATCAATCTAAGTCATATTATTAGCCATATTATGCTTATATGTTCGATAGAACGACAATTACTATACTTATTACTCTTATTATTATAAATCTAACTCATATTATTAGCCATATTATGCTTATATTATCGATATAACGACAATTACTATACTTATTACTGTTATTATTATCAATCTAACTCATATTATTAGCCATATTATGCTTATATGAACGACAGAACGACAATTACTGTACTAATTACTCTTATCATTATCAATCTAAGTCATATTATTAGCCATATTATGCTTATATGTTCGATAGAACGACAATTACTATACTTATTACTCTTATTATTATAAATCTAACTCATATTATTAGCCATATTATGCTTATATGATCGATAAAACGACAATTACTATACTCACTACTCTTATTATTATCAATCTAGCTCATATTATTAGCCATATTATGCTTATATGATCGATAGAACGACAATTACTGTACTTATTACTCTTATTATTATGAATCTAACTCATATTATTAACCATACTATGCAGATATGATCGATAGAACTACAATTACTATACTCATTACTCTTATTATTATTAATCTAACTGATATTATTAGCCATATTATGCTTATATGATCGATAGAACGACAATTACTATACTCATTACTCTTATTATTATTAATCTAACTGATATTATTAGCCATATTTTGCTTATATGATCGATAGAACGACAATTACTATACTTATTACTCTTATTATCATCAATCTAACTCATATTATTAGCCATATTATGCTTATATGATCGATAGAACGACAAATACTACGCTTATTACTCTTATTATTATCAATCTAACTGATATTATTAACCATATTATGCTAATATGATCGATAGAACTACAATTACTATACTCATTACTCTTATTATTATGAATCCAACTCATGTTATTACCCATATTATGCTTATATGATCGGTAGAACGACAATCACTCTACTTATTACTCTTATTATTATCAATCTAACTCATATTATGAGCCATATTATGCTTATATGATCGATAGAACGAGAATTACTATACTCACTACTCTTAGTATTATCAATCTAACTCATATTATTAGCCATATTATGCTTATATTATCGATAGAACGACAATTACTATACTTATTACTCTTATTATTATCAACCTAACTCATACTATTAGCCATATTATGCTTATATGAACGACAGAACGACAATTACTGTACTTATTACTCTTATCATTATCAATCTAAGTCATATTATTAGCCATATTATGCATATATGATCGATAGAACGACAATTACTATACTCACTACTCTTATTATTATCAATCTAACTCATATTATTAGGCATATTATGCTTATATGATCGATAGAACGACAATTACTGTACTTATTACTCTTATCATTATCGATCTAACTCATATTATTAGCCATATTATGCTTATATGATCGATAGAACGACAATTACTATACTTATTACTCTTATTATTATCAAACTAACTCATATTATTAGCCATATTATGCTTATATGAACGACAGAACGACAATTACTGTACTTATTACTCTTATCATTATCAATCTAAGTCATATTATTAGCCATATTATGCTTATATGTTCGATAGAACGACAATTACTATACTTATTACTCTTATTATTATCAACCTAACTCATATTATTAGCCATATTATGCTTATATGATCGATAGAGCGACAATCACTATACTTATTACTCTTATTATTATCAACCTAACTCATATTATTAGCCATATTATGCTTATATTATCGATATAACGACAATTACTATACTTATTACTGTTATTATTATCAATCTAACTCATATTATTAGCCATATTATGCTTATATGAACGACAGAACGACAATTACTGTACTAATTACTCTTATCATTATCAATCTAAGTCATATTATTAGCCATATTATGCTTATATGTTCGATAGAACGACAATTACTATACTTATTACTCTTATTATTATGAATCTAACTCATATTATTAACCATATTATGCAGATATGATCGATAGAACTACAATTACTATACTCATTACTCTTATTATTATTAATCTAACTGATATTATTAGCCATATTATGCTTATATGATCGATAGAACGACAATTACTATACTTATTACTCTTATTATTATGAATCTAACTCATATTATTAACCATATTATGCAGATATGATCGATAGAACTACAATTACTATACTCATTACTCTTATTATTATTAATCTAACTGATATTATTAGCCATATTTTGCTTATATGATCGATAGAACGACAATTACTGTACTTATTACTCTTATCATTATCAATCTAAGTCATATTATTAGCCATATTATGCTTATATGATCGATAGAACGACAATTACTATACTCACTACTCTTATTATTATCAATCTAACTCATATTATTAGCCATATTATGCTTATATGATCGATAGAACGACAATTACTGTACTTATTACTCTTATCATTATCGATCTAACTCATATTATTAGCCATATTATGCTTATATGATCGATAGAACGACAATTACTATACTTATTACTCTTATTATTATCAATCTAACTCATATTATTAGCCATATTATGCTTATATTATCGATAGAACGACAATTACTATACTTATTACTCTTATTATTATCAACCTAACTCATACTATTAGCCATATTATGCTTATATGAACGACAGAACGACAATTACTGTACTTATTACTCTTATCATTATCAATCTAAGTCATATTATTAGCCATATTATGCATATATGATCGATAGAACGACAATTACTATACTCACTACTCTTATTATTATCAATCTAACTCATATTATTAGGCATATTATGCTTATATGATCGATAGAACGACAATTACTGTACTTATTACTCTTATCATTATCGATCTAACTCATATTATTAGCCATATTATGCTTATATGATCGATAGAACGACAATTACTATACTTATTACTCTTATTATTATCAAACTAACTCATATTATTAGCCATATTATGCTTATATGAACGACAGAACGACAATTACTGTACTTATTACTCTTATCATTATCAATCTAAGTCATATTATTAGCCATATTATGCTTATATGTTCGATAGAACGACAATTACTATACTTATTACTCTTATTATTATCAACCTAACTCATATTATTAGCCATATTATGCTTATATGATCGATAGAGCGACAATCACTATACTTATTACTCTTATTATTATCAACCTAACTCATATTATTAGCCATATTATGCTTATATTATCGATATAACGACAATTACTATACTTATTACTGTTATTATTATCAATCTAACTCATATTATTAGCCATATTATGCTTATATGAACGACAGAACGACAATTACTGTACTAATTACTCTTATCATTATCAATCTAAGTCATATTATTAGCCATATTATGCTTATATGTTCGATAGAACGACAATTACTATACTTATTACTCTTATTATTATGAATCTAACTCATATTATTAACCATATTATGCAGATATGATCGATAGAACTACAATTACTATACTCATTACTCTTATTATTATTAATCTAACTGATATTATTAGCCATATTATGCAGATATGATCGATAGAACTACAATTACTATACTCATTACTCTTATTATTATTAATCTAACTGATATTATTAGCCATATTTTGCTTATATGATCGATAGAACGACAATTACTATACTTATTACTCTTATTATTATAAATCTAACTCATATTATTAGCCATATTATGCTTATATGATCGATAGAACGACAATTACTATACTTATTACTCTTATTATTATGAATCTAACTCATATTATTAACCATATTATGCAGATATGATCGATAGAACTACAATTACTATACTCATTACTCTTATTATTATTAATCTAACTGATATTATTAGCCATATTTTGCTTATATGATCGATAGAACGACAATTACTGTACTTATTACTCTTATCATTATCAATCTAAGTCATATTATTAGCCATATTATGCTTATATGATCGATAGAACGACAATTACTATACTCACTACTCTTATTATTATCAATCTAACTCATATTATTAGCCATATTATGCTTATATGATCGATAGAACGACAATTACTGTACTTATTACTCTTATCATTATCGATCTAACTCATATTATTAGCCATATTATGCTTATATGATCGATAGAACGACAATTACTATACTTATTACTCTTATTATTATCAAACTAACTCATATTATTAGCCATATTATGCTTATATGATCGATAGAACGACAATTACTATACTTATTACTCTTATTATTATCAATCTAACTCATATTATGAGCCATATTATGCTTATATGATCGATAGAACGAGAATTACTATACTCACTACTCTTAGTATTATCAATCTAACTCATATTATTAGCCATAATATGCTTATATTATCGATAGAACGACAATTACTATACTTATTACTGTTATTATTATCAATCTAACTCATATTATTAGCCATATTATGCTTAATTGATCGATAGAACGACAATTACTATGCTTATTACTCTTATTATTATCAACCTAACTCATATTATTAGCCATATTATGCTTATATGAACGACAGAACGACAATTACTGTACTAATTACTCTTATCATTATCAATCTAAGTCATATTATTAGCCATATTATGCTTATATGTTCGATAGAACGACAATTACTATACTTATTACTCTTATTATTATGAATCTAACTCATATTATTAACCATATTATGCAGATATGATCGATAGAACTACAATTACTATACTCATTACTCTTATTATTATTAATCTAACTGATATTATTAGCCATATTATGCAGATATGATCGATAGAACTACAATTACTATACTCATTACTCTTATTATTATTAATCTAACTGATATTATTAGCCATATTTTGCTTATATGATCGATAGAACGACAATTACTATACTTATTACTCTTATTATCATCAATCTAACTCATATTATTAGCCATATTATGCTTATATGATCGATAGAACGACAAATACTACGCTTATTACTCTTATTATTATCAATCTAACTGATATTATTAACCATATTATGCTAATATGATCGATAGAACTACAATTACTATACTCATTACTCTTATTATTATGAATCCAACTCATGTTATTACCCATATTATGCTTATATGATCGGTAGAACGACAATCACTCTACTTATTACTCTTATTATTATCAACCTAACTCATACTATTAGCCATATTATGCTTATATGAACGACAGAACGACAATTACTATACTTATTACTCTTATTATTATCAATCTAACTCATATTATGAGCCATATTATGCTTATATGATCGATAGAACGAGAATTACTATACTCACTACTCTTAGTATTATCAATCTAACTCATATTATTAGCCATATTATGCTTATATTATCGATAGAACGACAATTACTATACTTATTACTCTTATTATTATCAACCTAACTCATACTATTAGCCATATTATGCTTATATGAACGACAGAACGACAATTACTGTACTTATTACTCTTATCATTATCAATCTAAGTCATATTATTAGCCATATTATGCATATATGATCGATAGAACGACAATTACTATACTCACTACTCTTATTATTATCAATCTAACTCATATTATTAGGCATATTATGCTTATATGATCGATAGAACGACAATTACTGTACTTATTACTCTTATCATTATCGATCTAACTCATATTATTAGCCATATTATGCTTATATGATCGATAGAACGACAATTACTATACTTATTACTCTTATTATTATCAAACTAACTCATATTATTAGCCATATTATGCTTATATGAACGACAGAACGACAATTACTGTACTTATTACTCTTATCATTATCAATCTAAGTCATATTATTAGCCATATTATGCTTATATGTTCGATAGAACGACAATTACTATACTTATTACTCTTATTATTATCAACCTAACTCATATTATTAGCCATATTATGCTTATATGATCGATAGAGCGACAATCACTATACTTATTACTCTTATTATTATCAACCTAACTCATATTATTAGCCATATTATGCTTATATTATCGATATAACGACAATTACTATACTTATTACTGTTATTATTATCAATCTAACTCATATTATTAGCCATATTATGCTTATATGAACGACAGAACGACAATTACTGTACTAATTACTCTTATCATTATCAATCTAAGTCATATTATTAGCCATATTATGCTTATATGTTCGATAGAACGACAATTACTATACTTATTACTCTTATTATTATGAATCTAACTCATATTATTAACCATATTATGCAGATATGATCGATAGAACTACAATTACTATACTCATTACTCTTATTATTATTAATCTAACTGATATTATTAGCCATATTATGCTTATATGATCGATAGAACGACAATTACTATACTTATTACTCTTATTATTATGAATCTAACTCATATTATTAACCATATTATGCAGATATGATCGATAGAACTACAATTACTATACTCATTACTCTTATTATTATTAATCTAACTGATATTATTAGCCATATTTTGCTTATATGATCGATAGAACGACAATTACTGTACTTATTACTCTTATCATTATCAATCTAAGTCATATTATTAGCCATATTATGCTTATATGATCGATAGAACGACAATTACTATACTCACTACTCTTATTATTATCAATCTAACTCATATTATTAGCCATATTATGCTTATATGATCGATAGAACGACAATTACTGTACTTATTACTCTTATCATTATCGATCTAACTCATATTATTAGCCATATTATGCTTATATGATCGATAGAACGACAATTACTATACTTATTACTCTTATTATTATCAATCTAACTCATATTATTAGCCATATTATGCTTATATTATCGATAGAACGACAATTACTATACTTATTACTCTTATTATTATCAACCTAACTCATACTATTAGCCATATTATGCTTATATGAACGACAGAACGACAATTACTGTACTTATTACTCTTATCATTATCAATCTAAGTCATATTATTAGCCATATTATGCATATATGATCGATAGAACGACAATTACTATACTCACTACTCTTATTATTATCAATCTAACTCATATTATTAGGCATATTATGCTTATATGATCGATAGAACGACAATTACTGTACTTATTACTCTTATCATTATCGATCTAACTCATATTATTAGCCATATTATGCTTATATGATCGATAGAACGACAATTACTATACTTATTACTCTTATTATTATCAAACTAACTCATATTATTAGCCATATTATGCTTATATGAACGACAGAACGACAATTACTGTACTTATTACTCTTATCATTATCAATCTAAGTCATATTATTAGCCATATTATGCTTATATGTTCGATAGAACGACAATTACTATACTTATTACTCTTATTATTATCAACCTAACTCATATTATTAGCCATATTATGCTTATATGATCGATAGAGCGACAATCACTATACTTATTACTCTTATTATTATCAACCTAACTCATATTATTAGCCATATTATGCTTATATTATCGATATAACGACAATTACTATACTTATTACTGTTATTATTATCAATCTAACTCATATTATTAGCCATATTATGCTTATATGAACGACAGAACGACAATTACTGTACTAATTACTCTTATCATTATCAATCTAAGTCATATTATTAGCCATATTATGCTTATATGTTCGATAGAACGACAATTACTATACTTATTACTCTTATTATTATGAATCTAACTCATATTATTAACCATATTATGCAGATATGATCGATAGAACTACAATTACTATACTCATTACTCTTATTATTATTAATCTAACTGATATTATTAGCCATATTATGCAGATATGATCGATAGAACTACAATTACTATACTCATTACTCTTATTATTATTAATCTAACTGATATTATTAGCCATATTTTGCTTATATGATCGATAGAACGACAATTACTATACTTATTACTCTTATTATTATAAATCTAACTCATATTATTAGCCATATTATGCTTATATGATCGATAGAACGACAATTACTATACTTATTACTCTTATTATTATGAATCTAACTCATATTATTAACCATATTATGCAGATATGATCGATAGAACTACAATTACTATACTCATTACTCTTATTATTATTAATCTAACTGATATTATTAGCCATATTTTGCTTATATGATCGATAGAACGACAATTACTGTACTTATTACTCTTATCATTATCAATCTAAGTCATATTATTAGCCATATTATGCTTATATGATCGATAGAACGACAATTACTATACTCACTACTCTTATTATTATCAATCTAACTCATATTATTAGCCATATTATGCTTATATGATCGATAGAACGACAATTACTGTACTTATTACTCTTATCATTATCGATCTAACTCATATTATTAGCCATATTATGCTTATATGATCGATAGAACGACAATTACTATACTTATTACTCTTATTATTATCAAACTAACTCATATTATTAGCCATATTATGCTTATATGATCGATAGAACGACAATTACTATACTTATTACTCTTATTATTATCAATCTAACTCATATTATGAGCCATATTATGCTTATATGATCGATAGAACGAGAATTACTATACTCACTACTCTTAGTATTATCAATCTAACTCATATTATTAGCCATAATATGCTTATATTATCGATAGAACGACAATTACTATACTTATTACTGTTATTATTATCAATCTAACTCATATTATTAGCCATATTATGCTTAATTGATCGATAGAACGACAATTACTATGCTTATTACTCTTATTATTATCAACCTAACTCATATTATTAGCCATATTATGCTTATATTATCGATATAACGACAATTACTATACTTATTACTGTTATTATTATCAATCTAACTCATATTATTAGCCATATTATGCTTATATGAACGACAGAACTACTATTACTATACTCATTACTCTTATTATTATCAATCTAACTCATATTATTAGCCATATTATACTTATATGATCGATAGAATGAGAATTACTATACTCACTACTCATAGTATTATCACTCTAACTCATATTATTAGCCATATTATGCTTATATGATAGATAGAACGACAATTACTGTACTTATTACTCTTATCATTATCAATCCAAGTCATATTATTAGCCATATTATGCTTATATGTTCGATAGAACGACAATTACTATACTTATTACTCTTATTATTATCAACCTAACTCATATTATTAGCCATATTATGCTTATATGAACGACAGAACGACAATTACTGTACTAATTACTCTTATCATTATCAATCTAAGTCATATTATTAGCCATATTATGCTTATATGTTCGATAGAACGACAATTACTATACTTATTACTCTTATTATTATGAATCTAACTCATATTATTAACCATATTATGCAGATATGATCGATAGAACTACAATTACTATACTCATTACTCTTATTATTATTAATCTAACTGATATTATTAGCCATATTATGCAGATATGATCGATAGAACTACAATTACTATACTCATTACTCTTATTATTATTAATCTAACTGATATTATTAGCCATATTTTGCTTATATGATCGATAGAACGACAATTACTATACTTATTACTCTTATTATTATAAATCTAACTCATATTATTAGCCATATTATGCTTATATGATCGATAGAACGACAATTACTATACTTATTACTCTTATTATTATGAATCTAACTCATATTATTAACCATATTATGCAGATATGATCGATAGAACTACAATTACTATACTCATTACTCTTATTATTATTAATCTAACTGATATTATTAGCCATATTTTGCTTATATGATCGATAGAACGACAATTACTGTACTTATTACTCTTATCATTATCAATCTAAGTCATATTATTAGCCATATTATGCTTATATGATCGATAGAACGACAATTACTATACTCACTACTCTTATTATTATCAATCTAACTCATATTATTAGCCATATTATGCTTATATGATCGATAGAACGACAATTACTGTACTTATTACTCTTATCATTATCGATCTAACTCATATTATTAGCCATATTATGCTTATATGATCGATAGAACGACAATTACTATACTTATTACTCTTATTATTATCAAACTAACTCATATTATTAGCCATATTATGCTTATATGATCGATAGAACGACAATTACTATACTTATTACTCTTATTATTATCAATCTAACTCATATTATGAGCCATATTATGCTTATATGATCGATAGAACGAGAATTACTATACTCACTACTCTTAGTATTATCAATCTAACTCATATTATTAGCCATAATATGCTTATATTATCGATAGAACGACAATTACTATACTTATTACTGTTATTATTATCAATCTAACTCATATTATTAGCCATATTATGCTTAATTGATCGATAGAACGACAATTACTATGCTTATTACTCTTATTATTATCAACCTAACTCATATTATTAGCCATATTATGCTTATATTATCGATATAACGACAATTACTATACTTATTACTGTTATTATTATCAATCTAACTCATATTATTAGCCATATTATGCTTATATGAACGACAGAACTACTATTACTATACTCATTACTCTTATTATTATCAATCTAACTCATATTATTAGCCATATTATGCTTATATGATCGATAGAATGAGAATTACTATACTCACTACTCATAGTATTATCACTCTAACTCATATTATTAGCCATATTATGCTTATATGATAGATAGAACGACAATTACTGTACTTATTACTCTTATCATTATCAATCCAAGTCATATTATTAGCCATATTATGCTTATATGTTCGATAGAACGACAATTACTATACTTATTACTCTTATTATTATCAACCTAACTCATATTATTAGCCATATTATGCTTATATGATCGATAGAGCGACAATCACTATACTTATTACTCTTATTATTATCAACCTAACTCATATTATTAGCCATATTATGCTTATATTATCGATATAACGACAATTACTATACTTATTACTGTTATTATTATCAATCTAACTCATATTATTAGCCATATTATGCTTATATGAACGACAGAACGACAATTACTGTACTAATTACTCTTATCATTATCAATCTAAGTCATATTATTAGCCATATTATGCTTATATGTTCGATAGAACGACAATTACTATACTTATTACTCTTATTATTATAAATCTAACTCATATTATTAGCCATATTATGCTTATATGATCGATAAAACGACAATTACTATACTCACTACTCTTATTATTATCAATCTAGCTCATATTATTAGCCATATTATGCTTATATGATCGATAGAACGACAATTACTGTACTTATTACTCTTATTATTATGAATCTAACTCATATTATTAACCATACTATGCAGATATGATCGATAGAACTACAATTACTATACTCATTACTCTTATTATTATTAATCTAACTGATATTATTAGCCATATTATGCTTATATGATCGATAGAACGACAATTACTATACTTATTACTCTTATTATCATCAATCTAACTCATATTATTAGCCATATTATGCTTATATGATCGATAGAACGACAAATACTGTACTTATTACTCTTATCATTATCAATCTAAGTCATATTATTAGCCATATTATGCTTATATGATCGATGGAACGACAATTACTATACTTATTACTCTTATTATTATCAACCTAACTCATATTATTAGCCATATTATGCTTATATGAACGACAGAACGACAATTACTGTACTTATTACTCTTATCATTATCAATCTAAGTCATATTATTTGCCATATTATGCTTATATGATCGATAGAACGACAATTACTATACTTATTACTCTTATTATTATCAACCTAACTCATACTATTAGCCATATTATGCTTATATGAACGACAGAACGACAATTACTGTACTTATTACTCTTATCATTATCAATCTAAGTCATATTATTAGCCATATTATGCTTATATGATCGATAGAACGACAATTACTATACTCACTACTCTTATTATTATCAATCTAACTCATATTATTAGCCATATTATGCTTATATGATCGATAGAACGACAATTACTGTACTTATTACTCTTATTATTATGAATCTAACTCATATTATTAACCATATTATGCAGATATGATCGATAGAACTACAATTACTATACTCATTACTCTTATTATTATTAATCTAACTCATATTATTAGCCATATTATGCTTCTATGTTCGATAGAACGAGAATTACTATACTCACTACTCTTAGTATTATCAACCTAACTCATATTATTAGCCATATTATGCTTATATTATCGATATAACGACAATTACTATACTTATTACTGTTATTATTATCAATCTAACTCATATTATTAGCCATATTATGCTTATATGAACGACAGAACAACAATTACTGTACTTATTACTCTTATTATTATCAATCTAACTCATATTATTAGCCATATTATGCTTATATGATCGATAGAACGAGAATTACTATACTCACTACTCTTAGTATTATCCATCCAACTCATATTATTAGCCATATTATGCTTATATTATCGATAGAACGACAATTACTATACTTATTACTGTTATTATTACCAATCTAACGCATATTATTAGCCATATTATGCTTATATGATCGATAGAACGACAATTACTGTACTTATTACTCTTATCATTATCGATCTAACTCATATTATTAGCCATATTATGCTTATATGATCGATAGAACGACAATTACTATACTTATTACTCTTATTATTATCAATCTAACTCATATTATTAACCATATTATGCTAATATGATCGATAGAACGACAATTACTATACTTATTACTCTTATTATTATCAACCTAACTCATATTATTAGCCATATTATGCTTAAATGATCGATAGAACAACAATACTATACTTATTACTCTCATTATTATAAATCTAACTCATATTATTAGCCATATTATGCTTATATGATCGATAGAACGACAATTACTATACTTATTACTCTTATTATTATCAACCTAACTCATATTATTAGCCATATTATGCTTAAATGATCGATAGAACAACAATTGCTATACTTATTACTCTCATTATTATAAATCTAACTCATATTATTAGCCATATTATGCTTATATGATCGATAGAACGACAATTACTATACTTATTACTCTTATTATTATGAATCTAACTCATATTATTAACCATATTATGCAGATATGATCGATAGAACTACAATTACTATACTCATTACTCTTATTATTATTAATCTAACTGATATTATTAGCCATATTATGCTTATATGATCGATAGAACGACAATTACTATACTTATTACTCTTATTATCATCAATCTAACTCATATTATTAGCCATATTATGCTTATATGATCGATAGAACGACAAATACTATACTTATTACTCTTATTATTATCAATCTAACTCATATTATTAACCATATTATGCAAATTTGATCGATAGAACGACAATCACTCTACTTATTACTCTTATTATTATCAACCTAACTCATATTATTAGGCATATTATGCTTATATGATCGATATAACGACAATCACTATACTTATTACTCTTATTATTATCAACCTAACTCATATTACTAGCCATATTATGCTTATATTATCGATATAACGACAATTACTATACTTATTACTGTTATTATTATCAACCTAACTCATATTATTAGCCATATTATGCTTATATTATCGATATAACGACAATTACTATACTTATTACTGTTATTATTATCAATCTAACTCATATTATTAGCCATATTATGCTTATATGAACGACAGAACGACAATTACTGTACTAATTACTCTTATCATTATCAATCTAAGTCATATTATTAGCCATATTATGCTTATATGTTCGATAGAACGACAATTACTATACTTATTACTCTTATTATTATGAATCTAACTCATATTATTAACCATATTATGCAGATATGATCGATAGAACTACAATTACTATACTCATTACTCTTATTATTATTAATCTAACTGATATTATTAGCCATATTATGCAGATATGATCGATAGAACTACAATTACTATACTCATTACTCTTATTATTATTAAACTAACTGATATTATTAGCCATATTTTGCTTATATGATCGATAGAACGACAATTACTATACTTATTACTCTTATTATTATAAATCTAACTCATATTATTAGCCATATTATGCTTATATGATCGATAGAACGACAATTACTATACTTATTACTCTTATTATTATGAATCTAACTCATATTATTAACCATATTATGCAGATATGATCGATAGAACTACAATTACTATACTCATTACTCTTATTATTATTAATCTAACTGATATTATTAGCCATATTTTGCTTATATGATCGATAGAACGACAATTACTGTACTTATTACTCTTATCATTATCAATCTAAGTCATATTATTAGCCATATTATGCTTATATGATCGATAGAACGACAATTACTATACTCACTACTCTTATTATTATCAATCTAACTCATATTATTAGCCATATTATGCTTATATGATCGATAGAACGACAATTACTGTACTTATTACTCTTATCATTATCGATCTAACTCATATTATTAGCCATATTATGCTTATATGATCGATAGAACGACAATTACTATACTTATTACTCTTATTATTATCAAACTAACTCATATTATTAGCCATATTATGCTTATATGATCGATAGAACGACAATTACTATACTTATTACTCTTATTATTATCAATCTAACTCATATTATGAGCCATATTATGCTTATATGATCGATAGAACG
Source organism: Megachile rotundata (assembly GCF_050947335.1). Taxonomy (NCBI): domain Eukaryota; kingdom Metazoa; phylum Arthropoda; class Insecta; order Hymenoptera; family Megachilidae; genus Megachile; species Megachile rotundata. The sequence goes on along the minus strand of NW_027473453.1, from coordinate 165,535 downwards.
AGAATTACTATACTCACTACTCTTAGTATTATCAATCTAACTCATATTATTAGCCATAATATGCTTATATTATCGATAGAACGACAATTACTATACTTATTACTGTTATTATTATCAATCTAACTCATATTATTAGCCATATTATGCTTAATTGATCGATAGAACGACAATTACTATGCTTATTACTCTTATTATTATCAACCTAACTCATATTATTAGCCATATTATGCTTATATTATCGATATAACGACAATTACTATACTTATTACTGTTATTATTATCAATCTAACTCATATTATTAGCCATATTATGCTTATATGAACGACAGAACTACTATTACTATACTCATTACTCTTATTATTATCAATCTAACTCATATTATTAGCCATATTATGCTTATATGATCGATAGAATGAGAATTACTATACTCACTACTCATAGTATTATCACTCTAACTCATATTATTAGCCATATTATGCTTATATGATAGATAGAACGACAATTACTGTACTTATTACTCTTATCATTATCAATCTAAGTCATATTATTAGCCATATTATGCTTATATGTTCGATAGAACGACAATTACTATACTTATTACTCTTATTATTATCAACCTAACTCATATTATTAGCCATATTATGCTTATATGATCGATAGAGCGACAATCACTATACTTATTACTCTTATTATTATCAACCTAACTCATATTATTAGCCATATTATGCTTATATTATCGATATAACGACAATTACTATACTTATTACTGTTATTATTATCAATCTAACTCATATTATTAGCCATATTATGCTTATATGAACGACAGAACGACAATTACTGTACTAATTACTCTTATCATTATCAATCTAAGTCATATTATTAGCCATATTATGCTTATATGTTCGATAGAACGACAATTACTATACTTATTACTCTTATTATTATAAATCTAACTCATATTATTAGCCATATTATGCTTATATGATCGATAAAACGACAATTACTATACTCACTACTCTTATTATTATCAATCTAGCTCATATTATTAGCCATATTATGCTTATATGATCGATAGAACGACAATTACTGTACTTATTACTCTTATTATTATGAATCTAACTCATATTATTAACCATACTATGCAGATATGATCGATAGAACTACAATTACTATACTCATTACTCTTATTATTATTAATCTAACTGATATTATTAGCCATATTATGCTTATATGATCGATAGAACGACAATTACTATACTTATTACTCTTATTATCATCAATCTAACTCATATTATTAGCCATATTATGCTTATATGATCGATAGAACGACAAATACTGTACTTATTACTCTTATCATTATCAATCTAAGTCATATTATTAGCCATATTATGCTTATATGATCGATGGAACGACAATTACTATACTTATTACTCTTATTATTATCAACCTAACTCATATTATTAGCCATATTATGCTTATATGAACGACAGAACGACAATTACTGTACTTATTACTCTTATCATTATCAATCTAAGTCATATTATTTGCCATATTATGCTTATATGATCGATAGAACGACAATTACTATACTTATTACTCTTATTATTATCAACCTAACTCATACTATTAGCCATATTATGCTTATATGAACGACAGAACGACAATTACTGTACTTATTACTCTTATCATTATCAATCTAAGTCATATTATTAGCCATATTATGCTTATATGATCGATAGAACGACAATTACTATACTCACTACTCTTATTATTATCAATCTAACTCATATTATTAGCCATATTATGCTTATATGATCGATAGAACGACAATTACTGTACTTATTACTCTTATTATTATGAATCTAACTCATATTATTAACCATATTATGCAGATATGATCGATAGAACTACAATTACTATACTCATTACTCTTATTATTATTAATCTAACTCATATTATTAGCCATATTATGCTTCTATGTTCGATAGAACGAGAATTACTATACTCACTACTCTTAGTATTATCAACCTAACTCATATTATTAGCCATATTATGCTTATATTATCGATATAACGACAATTACTATACTTATTACTGTTATTATTATCAATCTAACTCATATTATTAGCCATATTATGCTTATATGATCGATAGAACGACAATTACTATACTTATTACTCTTATTATTATCAATCTAACTCATATTATTAACCATATTATGCTAATATGATCGATAGAACGACAATTACTATACTTATTACTCTTATTATTATCAACCTAACTCATATTATTAGCCATATTATGCTTAAATGATCGATAGAACAACAATACTATACTTATTACTCTCATTATTATAAATCTAACTCATATTATTAGCCATATTATGCTTATATGATCGATAGAACGACAATTACTATACTTATTACTCTTATTATTATCAACCTAACTCATATTATTAGCCATATTATGCTTAAATGATCGATAGAACAACAATTACTATACTTATTACTCTCATTATTATAAATCTAACTCATATTATTAGCCATATTATGCTTATATGATCGATAGAACGACAATTACTATACTTATTACTCTTATTATTATGAATCTAACTCATATTATTAACCATATTATGCAGATATGATCGATAGAACTACAATTACTATACTCATTACTCTTATTATTATTAATCTAACTGATATTATTAGCCATATTATGCTTATATGATCGATAGAACGACAATTACTATACTTATTACTCTTATTATCATCAATCTAACTCATATTATTAGCCATATTATGCTTATATGATCGATAGAACGACAAATACTATACTTATTACTCTTATTATTATCAATCTAACTCATATTATTAACCATATTATGCAAATTTGATCGATAGAACGACAATCACTCTACTTATTACTCTTATTATTATCAACCTAACTCATATTATTAGGCATATTATGCTTATATGATCGATATAACGACAATCACTATACTTATTACTCTTATTATTATCAACCTAACTCATATTACTAGCCATATTATGCTTATATTATCGATATAACGACAATTACTATACTTATTACTGTTATTATTATCAATCTAACTCATATTATTAGCCATATTATGCTTATATGAACGACAGAACGACAATTACTGTACTAATTACTCTTATCATTATCAATCTAAGTCATATTATTAGCCATATTATGCTTATATGATCGATAGAACGACAATTACTATACTTATTACTCTTATTATTATAAATCGAACTCATATTATTAGCCATATTATGCTTATATGATCGATAGAACGACAATTACTATACTCACTACTCTTATTATTATCAATCTAACACATATTATTAGCCATATAATGCTTATATGATCGATAGAACGACAATTACTGTACTTATTACTCTTATCATTATCGATCTAACTCATATTATTAGCCATATTATGCTTATATGATCGATAGAACGACAATTACTATACTTATTACTCTTATTATTATCAATCTAACTCATATTATTAGCCATATTATGCTTATATGATTGATAGAACGACAATCACTATACTTATTACTCTTATTATTATCAACCTAACTCATATTATTAGCCATATTATGCTTAAATGATCGATAGAACAACAATTACTATACTTATTACTCTTATTATTATAAATCTAACTCATATTATTAGCCATATTATGCTTATATGATCGATAGAACGACAATTACTCTACTTGTTACTCTTATTATTATGAATCTAACTCATATTATTAACCATATTATGCAGATATGATCGATAGAACTACAACTACTATACTCATTACTCTTATTATTATTAATCTAACTGATATTATTAGCCATATTATGCTTATATGATCGATTGAACGACAATTACTATACTTATTACTCTTATTATCATCAATCTAACTCATATTATTAGCCATATTATGCTTCTATGTTCGATAGAACGCGAATTACTATACTCACTTCTCTTAGTTTTATCAATCTAACTCATATTATTAGCCATATTATGCTTAAATGATCGATAGAACGACAATTACTATACTTATTACTCTTATTATTATCAATCTAACTCATATTATTAGCCATATTATGCTTCTATGTTCGATAGAACAAGAATTACTATACTCACTACTCTTAGTATTATCAATCTAACTCATATTATTAGCCATATTATGCTTATATGATCGATAGAACGACAAATACTATACTTATTACTCTTATCATTATCAATCTAACTCATATTATTAACCATATTATGCTAATATGACCGATAGAACTACAATTACTATACTCATTACTCTTATTATTATCAATCCAACTCATGTTATTACCCATATTATGCTTATATGATCGATAGAACGACAATCACTATACTTATTACTCTTATTATTATCAACCTAACTCATATTATTAGCCATATTATGCTTATATTATCGATAGAACGACAATTACTATACTTATTACTGTTATTATTATCAATCTAACGCATATTATTAGCCATATTATGCTTATATGATCGACAGAACGACAATTACTATACTTATTACACTCACTGTTATCAATCAAACTCATATTATTAACCATATTATGCAAATTTGATCGATAGAACGACAATCACTCTACTTATTACTCTTATTATTATCAACCTAACTCATATTACTAGCCACATTATGCTTATATTATCGATATAACGACAATTACTATACTTATTACTGTTATTATTATCAATCTAACTCATATTATTAGCCATATTATGCTTATATGAACGACAGAACGACAATTACTGTACTAATTACTCTTATCATTATCAATCTAAGTCATATTATTAGCCATATTATGCTTATATGATCGATAGAACGACAATTACTATACTTATTACTCTTATTATTATAAATCGAACTCATATTATTAGCCATATTATGCTTATATGATCGATAGAACGACAATTACTATACTCACTACTCTTATTATTATCAATCTAACACATATTATTAGCCATATAATGCTTATATGATCGATAGAACGACAATTACTGTACTTATTACTCTTATCATTATCGATCTAACTCATATTATTAGCCATATTATGCTTATATGATCGATAGAACGACAATTACTATACTTATTACTCTTATTATTATCAATCTAACTCATATTATTAGCCATATTATGCTTATATGATCGATAGAACGACAATCACTATACTTATTACTCTTATTATTATCAACCTAACTCATATTATTAGCCATATTATGCTTAAATGATCGATAGAACAACAATTACTATACTTATTACTCTTATTATTATAAATCTAACTCATATTATTAGCCATATTATGCTTATATGATCGATAGAACGACAATTACTATACTTATTACTCTTATTATTATGAATCTAACTCATATTATTAACCATATTATGCAGATATGATCGATAGAACTACAATTACTATACTCATTACTCTTATTATTATTAATCTAACTGATATTATTAGCCATATTATACTTATATGATCGATTGAACGACAATTACTATACTTATTACTCTTATTATCATCAATCTAACTCATATTATTAGCCATATTATGCTTCTATGTTCGATAGAACGAGAATTACTATACTCACTTCTCTTAGTATTATCAATCTAACTCATATTATTAGCCATATTATGCTTAAATGATCGATAGAACGACAATTACTATACTTATTACTCTTATTATTATCAATCTAACTCATATTATTAGCCATATTATGCTTCTATGTTCGATAGAACAAGAATTACTATACTCACTACTCTTAGTATTATCAATCTAACTCATATTATTAGCCATATTATGCTTATATGATCGATAGAACGACAAATACTATACTTATTACTCTTATCATTATCAATCCAACTCATATTATTAACCATATTATGCTAATATGACCGATAGAACTACAATTACTATACTCATTACTCTTATTATTATCAATCCAACTCATATTATTACCCATATTATGCTTATATGATCGATAGAACGACAATCACTATACTTATTACTCTTATTATTATCAACCTAACTCATATTATTAGCCATATTATGCTTATATTATCGATAGAACGACAATTACTATACTTATTACTGTTATTATTATCAATCTAACGAATATTATTAGCCATATTATGCTTATATGGTCGACAGAACGACAATTACTATACTTATTACACTCACTGTTATCAATCAAACTCATATTATTAACCATATTATGCAAATTTGATCGATAGAACGACAATCACTCTACTTATTACTCTTATTATTATCAACCTAACTCATATTATTAGCCATATTATGCTTATATGATCGATAGAACGACAATCACTATACTTATTACTCTTATTATTATCAACCTCACTCATATTATTAGCCATATTATGCTTATATTATCGATATAACGACAATTACTATACTTATTACTGTTATTATTATCAATCTAACTCATATTATTAGCCATATTATGCTTATATGAACGACAGAACGACAATTACTGTACTTATTACTCTTATCATTATCAATCTAAGTCATATTATTAGCCATATTATGCTTATATGATCGATAGAACGACAATTACTATACTTATTACTCTTATTATTATAAATCTAACTCATATTATTAGCCATATTATGCTTATATTATCGATATAACGACAATTACTATACTTATTACTGTTATTATTATCAATCTAACGCATATTATTAGCCATATTATGCTTATATGATCGACAGAACGACAATTACTATACTTATTACACTCACTGTTATCAATCAAACTCATATTATTAACCATATTATGCAAATTTGATCGATAGAACGACAATTACTCTACTTATTACTCTTATTATTATCAACCTAACTCATATTATTAGCCCTATTATGCTTATATGATCGATAGAACGACAATCACTATACTTATTACTCTTATTATTATCAACCTCACTCATATTATTAGCCATATTATGCTTATATTATCGATATAACGACAATTACTATACTTATTACTGTTATTATTATCAATCTAACTCATATTATTAGCCATATTATGCTTATATGAACGACAGAACGACAATTACTGTACTTATTACTCTTATCATTATCAATCTAAGTCATATTATTAGCCATATTATGCTTATATGATCGATAGAACGACAATTACTATACTTATTACTCTTATTATTATAAATCTAACTCATATTATTAGCCATATTATGCTTATATGATCGATAGAACGACAATTACTATACTTATTACTCTTATTATTATGAATCTAACTCATATTATTAACCATATTATGCAGATATGATCGATAGAACTACAATTACTATACTCATTACTCTTATTATTATTAATCTAACTGATATTATTAGCCATATTTTGCTTATATGATCGATAGAACGACAATTACTATACTTATTACTCTTATTATTATAAATCTAACTCATATTATTAGCCATATTATGCTTGTATGATCGATAGAACGACAATTACTATACTTATTACTCTTATTATCATCAATCTAACTCATATTATTAGCCATATTATGCTTATATGATCGATAGAACGACAAATACTACGCTTATTTCTCTTATTATTATCAATCTAACTCATATTATTAACCATATTATGCTAATATGATCGATAGAACTACAATTACTATACTCATTACTCTTATTATTATCAATCCAACTCATGTTATTACCCATATTATGCTTATATGATCGATAGAACGACAATCACTATACTTATTACTCTTATTATTATCAACCTAACTCATATTATTAGCCATATTATGCTTATATTATCGATAGAACGACAATTACTATACTTATTACTGTTATTATTATCAATCTAACGCATATTATTAGCCATATTATGCTTATATGATCGACAGAACGACAATTACTATACTTATTACACTCACTGTTATCAATCTAACTCATATTATTAACCATATTATGCAAATTTGATCGATTGAACGACAATCACTCTACTTATTACTCTTATTATTATCAACCTAACTCATATTATTAGCCATATTATGCTTATATGATCGATAGAACGACAATCACTATACTTATTACTCTTATTATTATCAACCTAACTCATATTATTAGCCATATTATGCTTATATGAACGACAGAACGACAATTACTGTACTTATTACTCTTATCATTATCAATCTAAGTCATATTATTAGCCATATTATGCTTATATGATCGATAGAACGACAATTACTATACTTATTACTCTTATTATTATCAACCTAACTCATATTATTAGCCATATTATGCTTATATGATCGATAGAACGACAATTACTATACTTATTACTCTTATTATCATCAATCTAACTCATATTATTAGCCATATTATGCTTATATGATCGATAGAACGACAATTACTATACTTATTACTCGTATTATTATCAACCTAACTCATATTATTAGCCATATTATGCTTATATGATCGATAGAACGACAATTACTATACTTATTACTCTTATTATTATCAATCTAACTCATATTATTAGCCATATTATGCTTATATGATCGATAGAACGACAATTACTATACTTAGTACTCTTAATATTATCAATCTAACTCATATTATTGGCCATATTATGCTTATATGATCGATAGAACGAGAATTACTATACTCACTTCTCTTAGTATTATCAATCTAACTCATATTATTAGCCATATTATGCTTAAATGATCGATAGAACGACAATTACTATACTTATTACTCTTATTATTATCAATCTAACTCATATTATTAGCCATATTATGCTTCTATGTTCGATAGAACGAGAATTACTATACTCACTACTCTTATTATCATCAATCTAACTCATATTGTTAGCCATATTATGCTTATATGATCGATGGAACGACAAATACTACGCTTATTACTCTTATTATTATCAATCTAACTCATATTATTAACCATATTATGCTAATATGATCGATAGAACTACAATTACTATACTCATTACTCTTATTATTATCAATCCAACTCATGTTATTACCCATATTATGCTTATATGATCGATAGAACGACAATCACTATACTTATTACACTCACTGTTATCAATCTAACTCATATTATTAACCATATTATGCAAATTTGATCGATAGAACGACAATCACTATACTCATTACTCTTATTATTATCAACCAAACTCATATTATTAGCCATCTTATGCTTAAATGATCGATAGAACAACAATTACTATACTTATTACTCTTATTATTATCAATCTAACTCATATTATTAACCATATTATGCTAATATGATCGATAGAACTACAATTACTATACTCATTACTCTTATTATTATCAATCCAACTCATGTTATTACCCATATTATGCTTATATGATCGATAGAACGACAATCACTATAGTTATTACTCTTATTATTATCAACCTAACTCATATTATTAGCCATATTATGCTTATATTATCGATAGAACGACAATTACTATACTTATTACTGTTATTATTATCAATCTAACGCATATTATTAGCCATATTATGCTTATATGATCGACAGAACGACAATTACTATACTTATTACACTCACTGTTATCAATCAAACTCATATTATTAACCATATTATGCAAATTTGATCGATAGAACGACAATCACTCTACTTATTACTCTTATTATTATCAACCTAACTCATATTATTAGCCATATTATGCTTATATGATCGATAGAACGACAATCACTATACTTATTACTCTTATTACTATCAACCTAACTCATATTATTAGCCATATTATGCTTATATTATCGATATAACGACAATCACTATACTTATTATTCTTATTATTATCAACCTAGCTCATATTATTAGCCATATTATGCTTATATTATCGATATAACGACAATTACTATACTTATTACTCTTATTATTATCAATCTAACTCATATTATTAGTCATATTATGCTTATATGATCGATAGAACGACAATTACTATACTTATTACTCTTATTATTATCAATCTAACTCATATTATTAGCCATATTATGCTTATATGATCGATAGAACGAGAATCACTATACTCACTACTCTTAGTGTTATCAATCTAACTCATATTATTAGCCATATTATGCTTATATTATCGATAGAACGACAATTACTATACTTATTACTGTTATTATTATCAATCTAACTCATATTATTAGCCATATTATGCTTAAATGATCGATAGAACGACAATTACTATACTTATTACACTCACTGTTATCAATGTAACTCATATTATTAACCATATTATGCAAATTTGATCGATAGAACGACAATCACTATACATATTACTCTTATTATTATCAACCTAACTCATATTATTAGCCATATTATGCTTAAATCATCGATAGAACGACAATTACTATACTTATTACACTCACTGTTATCAATCAAACTCATATTATTAACCATATTATGCAAATTTGATCGATAGGACGGCAATCACTATACTTATTACTCTAAATTATTATCAACCTAACTCATATTATTAGCCATATTATGCGTATAAGATCGATAGAATGACAATTACTATACTCACTACTCTTATTATTATCAATCTAACTCATCTAATTAGCCATATTATGCTTATATGATCGACAGAACGACAAATACTATATTTATTACTCTTATTATTATCAATCTAACTCATATTATTAGCCATATTATGCTTATATGATCGATAGAACGACAATTACTATACTTAGTACTCTTATTATTATCAATCTGACTCATATTATTGGCCATATTATGCTTATATGATCGATAGAACGAGAATTACTATACTCACTTCTCTTAGTATTATCAATTTAACTCATATTATTAGCCATATTATGCTTAAATGATCGATAGACCGACAATTACTATACTTATTACTCTTATTGTTATCAATCTAACTCATATTATTAACCATATTATGCTAATATGATCGATAGAACTACAATTACTATACTCATTACTCTTATTATTATCAATCCAACTCATATTATTAGCCATATTATGCTTAAATGATCGATAGAACGACAATTACTATACTTATTACTCTTATTATTATCAATCTAACTCATATTATTAGCCATATTATGCTTAAATGATCGATAGAACGACAATTATTATACTTATTACACTCACTGTTATCAATCTAACTCATATTATTAACCATATTATGCAAATTTGATCGATAGAACGACAATCACTATACTCATTACTCTTATTATTATCAACCTAACTCATATTATTAGCCATATTATGCTTATATGATCGATAGAACGACAATTACTATACTTATTACTCTTATTATTATGAATCTAACTCATATTATTAACCATATTATGCAGATATGATCGATAGAACTACAATTACTATACTCATTACTCTTATTATTATTAATCTAACTGATATTATTAGCCATATTATGCTTATATGATCGATTGAACGACAAATACTATACTTATTACTCTTATTATTAACAATCTAACTCATATTATTAACCATATTATGCTAATATGATCGACAGAACGACAATTACTATACTTATTACACTCACTGTTATCAATCAAACTCATATTATTAACCATATTATGCAAATTTGATCGATAGAACGACAATCAGTCTACTTATTACTCTTATTATTATCAACCTAACTCATATTCTTAGCCATATTATGCTTATATGATCGATAGAACGACAATCACTATACTTATCACCCTTATTACTATCAACCTAACTCATATTATTAGCCATATTATGCTTATATTATCGATATAACGACAATCACTATACTTATTATTCTTATTATTATCAACCTAACTCATATTATTAGCCATATTATGCTTATATTATCGATATAACGACAATTACTATACTTATTACTCTTATTATTATCAATCTAACTCATATTATTAGCCATATTATGCTTAAATGATCGATAGAACGACAATTACTATACTTATTACACTCACTGTTATCAATGTAACTCATATTATTAACCATATTATGCAAATTTGATCGATAGAACGACAATCACTATACTTATTACTCTTATTATTATCAACCTAACTCATATTATTAGCCATATTATGCTTATATGATCGATAGAACGACAATTACTATACTTATTACTCTTACTATTATCAACCTAACTCATATTATTAGCCATATTATGCTTAACTGATCGATAGAACGACAATTACTATACGTATTACTCTTATTATTATCAATCTAACTGATATTATTAGCCATATTATGCTTACATGATCGACAGAACGACAATTACTATACTTATTACTCTTATTATTATCAATCTAACTCATATTATTAGCCATATTATGCTTATATGATCGATAGAACGAGAATTACTATACTAACTCATATTATTAGCCATATTATGCTTATATGATCGATAGAACGACAATTACTATACTTATTACTGTTATTATTATCAATCTAACTCATATAATTAGCCATATTATGCTTATATGATCGACAGAACGACAATTACTGTACTTATTACTCTTATTATTATCAACCTAACTCATATTATTAGCCATATTATGCTTATATGATCGATAGAACGACAATTACTATACTTATTACTCTTATTATTATCAATCTAACTCATATTATTAGCCATATTATGCTTAAATGATCGATAGAACGACAATTACTATACTTATTACTCTTACTATTATCAACCTAACTCATATTATTAACCATATTATGCAAATTTGATCGATAGAACGACAATCACTATACTTATTACTCTAAATTATTATCAACCTAACTCATATTATTAGCCATATTATGCGTATAAGATCGATAGAATGACAATTACTATACTCACTACTCTTATTATTATCAATCTAACTCATCTAATTAGCCATATTATGCTTATATGATCGACAGAACGACAAATACTATACTTATTACTCTTATTATTATCAATCTAACTCATATTATTAGCCATATTATGCTTATATGATCGATAGAACGACAATTACTATACTTAGTACTCTTATTATTATCAATCTGACTCATATTATTGGCCATATTATGCTTATATGATCGATAGAACGAGAATTACTATACTCACTTCTCTTAGTATTATCAATTTAACTCATATTATTAGCCATATTATGCTTAAATGATCGATAGACCGACAATTACTATACTTATTACTCTTATTGTTATCAATCTAACTCATATTATTAACCATATTATGCTAATATGATCGATAGAACTACAATTACTATACTCATTACTCTTATTATTATCAATCCAACTCATATTATTAGCCATATTATGCTTAAATGATCGATAGAACGACAATCACTATACTTATTACTCTTATTATTATCAACCTAACTCATATTATTAGCCATATTATGCTTATATGATCGATAGAACGACAGTTACTATACTTATTACTCTTATTATTATTAATCTAACTCATATTATTAGCCAAATTATGCTTATACGATCGATAGAACGAGAATTACTATACTCACTACTCTTAGTATTATCAATCTAACTCATATTATTAGCCATATTATGCTTATATTATTCGTAGAACGACAATTACTGTACTTATTACTGTTATTATTATCAATCTAACTCATATTATTAGCCATATTATGCTTAAATGATCGATAGAACGACAATTACTATACTTATTACACTCACTGTTATCAATGTAACTCATATTATTAACCATATTATGCAAATTTGATCGATAGAACGACAATCACTATACTTATTACTCTTATTATTATCAACCTAACTCATATTATTAGCCATATTATGCTTAAATGATCGATAGAACGACAATTACTATACTTATTACACTCACTGTTATCCATCTAACTCATATTATTAACCATATTATGCAAATTTGATCGATAGAACAACAATCACTATACTTATTACTCTTATTATTATCAACCTAACTCATATTATTAGCCATATTATGCGTATATGATCGATAGAATGACAATTACTATACTCACTACTCTTATTATTATCAATCTAACTCATATTATTAGCCATATTATGCTTATATGATCGATAGAACGATAATTTCTATACTTATTACTCTTATTATTATCAATCTAACTCATATTATTAGCCATATTATGCTTATATGATCGATAGAACGAGAATTACTATACTAACTCATATTATTAGCCATATTATGCTTATATGATCGATAGAACGACAATTACTATACTTATTACTGTTATTATTATCAATCTAACTCATATAATTAGCCATATTATGCTTATATGATCGACAGAACGACAATTACTGTACTTATTACTCTTATTATTATCAACCTAACTCATATTATTAGCCATATTATGCTTATATGATCGATAGAACGACAATTACTATACTTATTACTCTTATTATTATCAATCTAACTCATATTATTAGCCATATTATGCTTAAATGATCGATAGAACGACAATTACTATACTTATTACTCTTACTATTATCAACCTAACTCATATTATTAGCCATATTATGCTTAACTGATCGATAGAACGACAATTACTATACGTATTACTCTTATTATTATCAATCTAACTCATATTATTAGCCATATTATGCTTATATGATCGATAGAACGACAATTACTATACTTAGTACTCTTATTATTATCAATCTGACTCATATTATTGGCCATATTATGCTTATATGATCGATAGAACGAGAATTACTATACTCACTTCTCTTAGTATTATCAATTTAACTCATATTATTAGCCATATTATGCTTAAATGATCGATAGACCGACAATTACTATACTTATTACTCTTATTGTTATCAATCTAACTCATATTATTAACCATATTATGCTAATATGATCGATAGAACTACAATTACTATACTCATTACTCTTATTATTATCAATCCAACTCATATTATTAGCCATATTATGCTTAAATGATCGATAGAACGACAATTACTATACTTATTACTCTTATTATTATCAATCTAACTCATATTATTAGCCATATTATGCTTAAATGATCGATAGAACGACAATTATTATACTTATTACACTCACTGTTATCAATCTAACTCATATTATTAACCATATTATGCAAATTTGATCGATAGAACGACAATCACTATACTCATTACTCTTATTATTATCAACCTAACTCATATTATTAGCCATATTATGCTTATATGATCGATAGAACGACAATTACTATACTTATTACTCTTATTATTATGAATCTAACTCATATTATTAACCATATTATGCAGATATGATCGATAGAACTACAATTACTATACTCATTACTCTTATTATTATTAATCTAACTGATATTATTAGCCATATTATGCTTATATGATCGATTGAACGACAAATACTATACTTATTACTCTTATTATTAACAATCTAACTCATATTATTAACCATATTATGCTAATATGATCGACAGAACGACAATTACTATACTTATTACACTCACTGTTATCAATCAAACTCATATTATTAACCATATTATGCAAATTTGATCGATAGAACGACAATCAGTCTACTTATTACTCTTATTATTATCAACCTAACTCATATTCTTAGCCATATTATGCTTATATGATCGATAGAACGACAATCACTATACTTATCACCCTTATTACTATCAACCTAACTCATATTATTAGCCATATTATGCTTATATTATCGATATAACGACAATCACTATACTTATTATTCTTATTATTATCAACCTAACTCATATTATTAGCCATATTATGCTTATATTATCGATATAACGACAATTACTATACTTATTACTCTTATTATTATCAATCTAACTCATATTATTAGCCATATTATGCTTAAATGATCGATAGAACGACAATTACTATACTTATTACACTCACTGTTATCAATGTAACTCATATTATTAACCATATTATGCAAATTTGATCGATAGAACGACAATCACTATACTTATTACTCTTATTATTATCAACCTAACTCATATTATTAGCCATATTATGCTTATATGATCGATAGAACGACAATTACTATACTTATTACTCTTACTATTATCAACCTAACTCATATTATTAGCCATATTATGCTTAACTGATCGATAGAACGACAATTACTATACGTATTACTCTTATTATTATCAATCTAACTGATATTATTAGCCATATTATGCTTACATGATCGACAGAACGACAATTACTATACTTATTACTCTTATTATTATCAATCTAACTCATATTATTAGCCATATTATGCTTATATGATCGATAGAACGAGAATTACTATACTAACTCATATTATTAGCCATATTATGCTTATATGATCGATAGAACGACAATTACTATACTTATTACTGTTATTATTATCAATCTAACTCATATAATTAGCCATATTATGCTTATATGATCGACAGAACGACAATTACTGTACTTATTACTCTTATTATTATCAACCTAACTCATATTATTAGCCATATTATGCTTATATGATCGATAGAACGACAATTACTATACTTATTACTCTTATTATTATCAATCTAACTCATATTATTAGCCATATTATGCTTAAATGATCGATAGAACGACAATTACTATACTTATTACTCTTACTATTATCAACCTAACTCATATTATTAACCATATTATGCAAATTTGATCGATAGAACGACAATCACTATACTTATTACTCTAAATTATTATCAACCTAACTCATATTATTAGCCATATTATGCGTATAAGATCGATAGAATGACAATTACTATACTCACTACTCTTATTATTATCAATCTAACTCATCTAATTAGCCATATTATGCTTATATGATCGACAGAACGACAAATACTATACTTATTACTCTTATTATTATCAATCTAACTCATATTATTAGCCATATTATGCTTATATGATCGATAGAACGACAATTACTATACTTAGTACTCTTATTATTATCAATCTGACTCATATTATTGGCCATATTATGCTTATATGATCGATAGAACGAGAATTACTATACTCACTTCTCTTAGTATTATCAATTTAACTCATATTATTAGCCATATTATGCTTAAATGATCGATAGACCGACAATTACTATACTTATTACTCTTATTGTTATCAATCTAACTCATATTATTAACCATATTATGCTAATATGATCGATAGAACTACAATTACTATACTCATTACTCTTATTATTATCAATCCAACTCATATTATTAGCCATATTATGCTTAAATGATCGATAGAACGACAATCACTATACTTATTACTCTTATTATTATCAACCTAACTCATATTATTAGCCATATTATGCTTATATGATCGATAGAACGACAGTTACTATACTTATTACTCTTATTATTATTAATCTAACTCATATTATTAGCCAAATTATGCTTATACGATCGATAGAACGAGAATTACTATACTCACTACTCTTAGTATTATCAATCTAACTCATATTATTAGCCATATTATGCTTATATTATTCGTAGAACGACAATTACTGTACTTATTACTGTTATTATTATCAATCTAACTCATATTATTAGCCATATTATGCTTAAATGATCGATAGAACGACAATTACTATACTTATTACACTCACTGTTATCAATGTAACTCATATTATTAACCATATTATGCAAATTTGATCGATAGAACGACAATCACTATACTTATTACTCTTATTATTATCAACCTAACTCATATTATTAGCCATATTATGCTTAAATGATCGATAGAACGACAATTACTATACTTATTACACTCACTGTTATCCATCTAACTCATATTATTAACCATATTATGCAAATTTGATCGATAGAACAACAATCACTATACTTATTACTCTTATTATTATCAACCTAACTCATATTATTAGCCATATTATGCGTATATGATCGATAGAATGACAATTACTATACTCACTACTCTTATTATTATCAATCTAACTCATATTATTAGCCATATTATGCTTATATGATCGATAGAACGATAATTTCTATACTTATTACTCTTATTATTATCAATCTAACTCATATTATTAGCCATATTATGCTTATATGATCGATAGAACGAGAATTACTATACTAACTCATATTATTAGCCATATTATGCTTATATGATCGATAGAACGACAATTACTATACTTATTACTGTTATTATTATCAATCTAACTCATATAATTAGCCATATTATGCTTATATGATCGACAGAACGACAATTACTGTACTTATTACTCTTATTATTATCAACCTAACTCATATTATTAGCCATATTATGCTTATATGATCGATAGAACGACAATTACTATACTTATTACTCTTATTATTATCAATCTAACTCATATTATTAGCCATATTATGCTTAAATGATCGATAGAACGACAATTACTATACTTATTACTCTTACTATTATCAACCTAACTCATATTATTAGCCATATTATGCTTAACTGATCGATAGAACGACAATTACTATACGTATTACTCTTATTATTATCAATCTAACTCATATTATTAGCAATATTATGCTTACATGATCGACAGAACGACAATTACTATACTTATTACACTCACTGTTATCAATCAAACTCATATTATTAACCATATTATGCAAATTTGATCGATAGAACGACAATCACTATACTTATTACTCTAAATTATTATCAACCTAACTCATATTATTAGCCATATTATGCGTATAAGATCGATAGAATGACAATTACTATACTCACTACTCTTATTATTATCAATCTAACTCATCTAATTAGCCATATTATGCTTATATGATCGACAGAACGACAAATACTATACTTATTACTCTTATTATTATCAATCTAACTCATATTATTAGCCATATTATGCTTATATGATCGATAGAACGACAATTACTATACTTAGTTCTCTTATTATTATCAATCTGACTCATATTATTGGCCATATTATGCTTATATGATCGATAGAACGAGAATTACTATACTCACTTCTCTTAGTATTATCAATTTAACTCATATTATTAGCCATATTATGCTTAAATGATCGATAGACCGACAATTACTATACTTATTACTCTTATTGTTATCAATCTAACTCATATTATTAACCATATTATGCTAATATGATCGATAGAACTACAATTACTATACTCATTACTCTTATTATTATCAATCCAACTCATATTATTAGCCATATTATGCTTAAATGATCGATAGAACGACAATTACTATACTTATTACTCTTATTATTATCAATCTAACTCATATTATTAGCCATATTATGCTTAAATGATCGATAGAACGACAATTATTATACTTATTACACTCACTGTTATCAATCTAACTCATATTATTAACCATATTATGCAAATTTGATCGATAGAACGACAATCACTATACTCATTACTCTTATTATTATCAACCTAACTCATATTATTAGCCATATTATGCTTAAATGATCGATAGAACAACAATTACTATACTTATTACTCTTATTATTATAAATCTAACGCATATTATTAGCCATATTATGCTTATATTATCGATATAACGACAATTACTATACTTATTACTCTTATTATTATCAATCTAACTCATATTATTAGTCATATTATGCTTATATGATCGATAGAACGACAATTACTATACTTATTACTCTTATTATTATCAATCTAACTCATATTATTAGCCATATTATGCTTATATGATCGATAGAACGAGAATTACTATACTCACTACTCTTAGTATTATCAATCTAACTCATATTATTAGCCATATTATGCTTATATTATCGATAGAACGACAATTACTATACTTACTACTGTTATTATTATCAATCTAACTCATATTATTAGCCATATTATGCTTAAATGATCGATAGAACGACAATTACTATACTTATTACACTCACTGTTATCAATGTAACTCATATTATTAACCATATTATGCAAATTTGATCGATAGAACGACAATCACTATACTTATTACTCTTATTATTATCAACCTAACTCATATTATTAGCCATATTATGCTTATATGATCGATAGAACGACAATTACTATACTTATTACTCTTACTATTATCAACCTAACTCATATTATTAGCCATATTATGCTTAACTGATCGATAGAACGACAATTACTATACGTATTACTCTTATTATTATCAATCTAACTGATATTATTAGCCATATTATGCTTACATGATCGACAGAACGACAATTACTATACTTATTACACTCACTGTTATCAATCTAACTCATATTATTAACCATATTATGCAAATTTGATCGATAGAACAACAATCACTATACTTATTACTCTTATTATTATCAACCTAACTCATATTATTAGCCATATTATGCTTATATGATCGATAGAACGACAATTACTATACTTATTACTCTTATTATTATTAATCTAACTCATATTATTAGCCAAATTATGCTTATACGATCGATAGAACGAGAATTACTATACTCACTACTCTTAGTATTATCAATCTAACTCATATTATTAGCCATATTATGCTTATATTATTCGTAGAACGACAATTACTGTACTTATTACTGTTATTATTATCAATCTAACTCATATTATTAGCCATATTATGCTTAAATGATCGATAGAACGACAATTACTATACTTATTACACTCACTGTTATCAATGTAACTCATATTATTAACCATATTATGCAAATTTGATCGATAGAACGACAATCACTATACTTATTACTCTTATTATTATCAACCTAACTCATATTATTAGCCATATTATGCTTAAATGATCGATAGAACGACAATTACTATACTTATTACACTCACTGTTATCCATCTAACTCATATTATTAACCATATTATGCAAATTTGATCGATAGAACAACAATCACTATACTTATTACTCTTATTATTATCAACCTAACTCATATTATTAGCCATATTATGCGTATATGATCGATAGAATGACAATTACTATACTCACTACTCTTATTATTATCAATCTAACTCATATTATTAGCCATATTATGCTTATATGATCGATAGAACGATAATTTCTATACTTATTACTCTTATTATTATCAATCTAACTCATATTATTAGCCATATTATGCTTATATGATCGATAGAACGAGAATTACTATACTAACTCATATTATTAGCCATATTATGCTTATATGATCGATAGAACGACAATTACTATACTTATTACTGTTATTATTATCAATCTAACTCATATAATTAGCCATATTATGCTTATATGATCGACAGAACGACAATTACTGTACTTATTACTCTTATTATTATCAACCTAACTCATATTATTAGCCATATTATGCTTAACTGATCGATAGAACGACAATTACTATACGTATTACTCTTATTATTATCAATCTAACTCATATTATTAGCAATATTATGCTTACATGATCGACAGAACGACAATTACTATACTTATTACACTCACTGTTATCAATCTAACTCATATTATTAACCATATTATGCAAATTTGATCGATTGAACAACAATCACTATACTTATTACTCTTATTATTATCAACCTAACTCATATTATTAGCGATATTATGCTTATATGATCGATAGAACGACAATTACTATACTTATTACTGTTATCATTATCAACCTAACTCATATTATTAGCCATATTATGCTTAAATGATCGATAGAACGACAATTACTATACTTATTACTCTTATTATTATCAATCTAACTCATATTATTAGCCATATTATGCTTAAATGATCGATAGATCGACAATTACTATACTTATTACTCTTATTATTATCAATCTAACTCATACTATTAGCCATATTATGCTTATATGATCGATAGGACGACAATTACTATAATCACTACTCTTATTATTATCAATCTAACTCATATTATTAGCCATATTATGCTTAAATGATCGATAGAACAACAATTACTATACCTATTACACTTATTATTATCAACCTAACTCATATTATTAGCCATATTATGCTTATATGATCGATAGAACGACAATTACTATACTTATTACTGTTATTATTATCAATCTAACTCATATAATTAGCCATATTATGCTTATATGATCGACAGAACGACAATTACTGTACTTATTACTCTTATTATTATCAACCTAACTCATATTATTAGCCATATTATGCTTATATGGTCGATAGAACGACAATTACTATACTTATTATTCTTATTATTATCAATCTAACTCATATTATTAGCCATATTATGCAAATTTGATCGATAGAACGACAATCACTATACTTATTACTCTTATTATTATCTACCTAACTCATACTATTAGCCATATTATGCTTATATTATCGATAGAACGACAATTACTATACTTATTACTCTTATCATTATCGATCTAATTCATATTATTAGCCATATTATGCTTATATGATCGATAGAATGACAAATACTATACTTATTACTCTTATTATTATCAATCTAACTCATATTATTAACCATATTATACTAATGTGATCGATAGAACGACAATTACTATATTTATTACACTCAATATTATCAATCTAACTCATATTATTACCCATATTATGCTGATATGATCGATAGAACGACATTCACTATACTTATTACACTCACTATTATCAATCTAACTCATATTATTAACCATATTATGCAGATATGATCGATAGAACGACAATTACTATACTTATTACTCTTATTATTATCATTCTAACTCATATTTTTAACCATATTATGCAGATATGATCGATAGAACTACTATTACTATACTCATTACTCTTATTATTATCAATCTAACTCATATTATTAGCCATATTATGCTTATATGATCGATAGAATGAGAATTACTATACTCACTACTCATAGTATTATCACTCTAACTCATATTATTAGCCATATTATGCTTATATGATAGATAGAACGACAATTACTGTACTTATTACTCTTATTGTTATCAATCTAACTCATATTATTAGCCATATTATGCTTTTATGATCGATAGAACGAGAATTACTATACTCACTACTCTTAGTATTATCAATCTAACTCATATTATTAGCCATATTATGCTTAAATGATCGATAGAACGACAATTACTATACTTATTACTCTTATTATTATCAATCTAACTCATATTATTAGCCATATTATGCTTAAATGATCGATAGAACGACAATTATTATACTTATTACACTCACTGTTATCAATCTAACTCATATTATTAACCATATTATGCAAATTTGATCGATAGAACGACAATCACTATACTCATTACTCTTATTATTATCAACCTAACTCATATTATTAGCCATATTATGCTTAAATGATCGATAGAACAACAATTACTATACTTATTACTCTTATTATTATAAATCTAACGCATATTATTAGCCATATTATGCTTATATTATCGATATAACGACAATTACTATACTTATTACTCTTATTATTATCAATCTAACTCATATTATTAGTCATATTATGCTTATATGATCGATAGAACGACAATTACTATACTTATTACTCTTATTATTATCAATCTAACTCATATTATTAGCCATATTATGCTTATATGATCGATAGAACGAGAATTACTATACTCACTACTCTTAGTATTATCAATCTAACTCATATTATTAGCCATATTATGCTTATATTATCGATAGAACGACAATTACTATACTTACTACTGTTATTATTATCAATCTAACTCATATTATTAGCCATATTATGCTTAAATGATCGATAGAACGACAATTACTATACTTATTACACTCACTGTTATCAATGTAACTCATATTATTAACCATATTATGCAAATTTGATCGATAGAACGACAATCACTATACTTATTACTCTTATTATTATCAACCTAACTCATATTATTAGCCATATTATGCTTATATGATCGATAGAACGACAATTACTATACTTATTACTCTTACTATTATCAACCTAACTCATATTATTAGCCATATTATGCTTAACTGATCGATAGAACGACAATTACTATACGTATTACTCTTATTATTATCAATCTAACTGATATTATTAGCCATATTATGCTTACATGATCGACAGAACGACAATTACTATACTTATTACACTCACTGTTATCAATCTAACTCATATTATTAACCATATTATGCAAATTTGATCGATAGAACAACAATCACTATACTTATTACTCTTATTATTATCAACCTAACTCATATTATTAGCCATATTATGCTTATATGATCGATAGAACGACAATTACTATACTTATTACTCTTATTATTATTAATCTAACTCATATTATTAGCCAAATTATGCTTATACGATCGATAGAACGAGAATTACTATACTCACTACTCTTAGTATTATCAATCTAACTCATATTATTAGCCATATTATGCTTATATTATTCGTAGAACGACAATTACTGTACTTATTACTGTTATTATTATCAATCTAACTCATATTATTAGCCATATTATGCTTAAATGATCGATAGAACGACAATTACTATACTTATTACACTCACTGTTATCAATGTAACTCATATTATTAACCATATTATGCAAATTTGATCGATAGAACGACAATCACTATACTTATTACTCTTATTATTATCAACCTAACTCATATTATTAGCCATATTATGCTTAAATGATCGATAGAACGACAATTACTATACTTATTACACTCACTGTTATCCATCTAACTCATATTATTAACCATATTATGCAAATTTGATCGATAGAACAACAATCACTATACTTATTACTCTTATTATTATCAACCTAACTCATATTATTAGCCATATTATGCGTATATGATCGATAGAATGACAATTACTATACTCACTACTCTTATTATTATCAATCTAACTCATATTATTAGCCATATTATGCTTAAATGATCGATAGAACGATAATTTCTATACTTATTACTCTTATTATTATCAATCTAACTCATATTATTAGCCATATTATGCTTATATGATCGATAGAACGAGAATTACTATACTAACTCATATTATTAGCCATATTATGCTTATATGATCGATAGAACGACAATTACTATACTTATTACTGTTATTATTATCAATCTAACTCATATAATTAGCCATATTATGCTTATATGATCGACAGAACGACAATTACTGTACTTATTACTCTTATTATTATCAACCTAACTCATATTATTAGCCATATTATGCTTAACTGATCGATAGAACGACAATTACTATACGTATTACTCTTATTATTATCAATCTAACTCATATTATTAGCAATATTATGCTTACATGATCGACAGAACGACAATTACTATACTTATTACACTCACTGTTATCAATCTAACTCATATTATTAACCATATTATGCAAATTTGATCGATTGAACAACAATCACTATACTTATTACTCTTATTATTATCAACCTAACTCATATTATTAGCGATATTATGCTTATATGATCGATAGAACGACAATTACTATACTTATTACTGTTATCATTATCAACCTAACTCATATTATTAGCCATATTATGCTTAAATGATCGATAGAACGACAATTACTATACTTATTACTCTTATTATTATCAATCTAACTCATATTATTAGCCATATTATGCTTAAATGATCGATAGATCGACAATTACTATACTTATTACTCTTATTATTATCAATCTAACTCATACTATTAGCCATATTATGCTTATATGATCGATAGGACGACAATTACTATAATCACTACTCTTATTATTATCAATCTAACTCATATTATTAGCCATATTATGCTTAAATGATCGATAGAACAACAATTACTATACCTATTACACTTATTATTATCAACCTAACTCATATTATTAGCCATATTATGCTTATATGATCGATAGAACGACAATTACTATACTTATTACTGTTATTATTATCAATCTAACTCATATAATTAGCCATATTATGCTTATATGATCGACAGAACGACAATTACTGTACTTATTACTCTTATTATTATCAACCTAACTCATATTATTAGCCATATTATGCTTATATGGTCGATAGAACGACAATTACTATACTTATTATTCTTATTATTATCAATCTAACTCATATTATTAGCCATATTATGCAAATTTGATCGATAGAACGACAATCACTATACTTATTACTCTTATTATTATCTACCTAACTCATACTATTAGCCATATTATGCTTATATTATCGATAGAACGACTATTACTATACTTATTACTCTTATCATTATCGATCTAATTCATATTATTAGCCATATTATGCTTATATGATCGATAGAATGACAAATACTATACTTATTACTCTTATTATTATCAATCTAACTCATATTATTAACCATATTATACTAATGTGATCGATAGAACGACAATTACTATATTTATTACACTCAATATTATCAATCTAACTCATATTATTACCCATATTATGCTGATATGATCGATAGAACGACATTCACTATACTTATTACACTCACTATTATCAATCTAACTCATATTATTAACCATATTATGCAGATATGATCGATAGAACGACAATTACTATACTTATTACTCTTATTATTATCATTCTAACTCATATTTTTAACCATATTATGCAGATATGATCGATAGAACTACTATTACTATACTCATTACTCTTATTATTATCAATCTAACTCATATTATTAGCCATATTATGCTTATATGATCGATAGAATGAGAATTACTATACTCACTACTCATAGTATTATCACTCTAACTCATATTATTAGCCATATTATGCTTATATGATAGATAGAACGACAATTACTGTACTTATTACTCTTATTGTTATCAATCTAACTCATATTATTAGCCATATTATGCTTTTATGATCGATAGAACGAGAATTACTATACTCACTACTCTTAGTATTATCAATCTAACTCATATTATTAGCCATATTATGCTTAAATGATCGATAGAACGACAATTACTATACTTATTACTCTTATTATTATCAATCTAACTCATATTATTAGCCATATTATGCTTATATGATCGATAGAACGACAAATACTATACTTATTACTCTTATTATTATCAACCTAACTCATATTATTAGCCATATTATGCTTATATGATCGAGAGAACGACAATTACTATACTTATTACTCTTATTATTATCAATCTAACTCATATCATTAGCCATATTATGCTTAAATGATCGATAGAACGACAATTAATATACTTATTACTCTTATTATTATCAATCTAACTCATACTATTAGCCATATTATGCTAATATGATCGATAGAACGACAATTACTAAACTCACTACTCTTATTATTATCAATCTAACTCATATTATTAGCCATATTATGCTTATATGAACGACAGAACGACAATTACTGTACTTATTACTCTTATCATTATCAATCTAAGTCATATTATTAGCCATATTATGCTTATATGATCGATAGAACGACAATTACTATACTTATTACTCTTATTATTATAATTCTAACTCATATTATTAGCCATATTATGCTTATATTATCGATATAACGACAATTACTATACCTATTACTCTTATTATTATCAATCTAACTCATATTATTAGTCATATTATGCTTATATGATCGATAGAACGACAATTACTATACTTATTACTCTTATTATTATCAATCTAACTCATATTATTAGCCATATTATGCTTATATGATCGATAGAACGAGAATTACTATACTCACTACTCTTAGTATTATCAATCTAACTCATATTATTAGCCATATTATGCTTATATTATCGATAGAACGACAATTACTATACTTATTACTGTTATTATTATCAATCTAACTCATATTATTAGCCATATTATGCTTATATGATCGATAGAACGAGAATTACTATACTAACTCATATTATTAGCCATATTATGCTTATATGATCGATAGAACGACAATTACTATACTTATTACTGTTATTATTATCAATCTAACTCATATCATTAGCCATATTATGCTTAAATGATCGATAGAACGACAATTAATATACTTATTACTCTTATTATTATCAATCTAACTCATACTATTAGCCATATTATGCTAATATGATCGATAGAACGACAATTACTAAACTCACTACTCTTATTATTATCAATCTAACTCATATTATTAGCCATATTATGCTTATATGAACGACAGAACGACAATTACTGTACTTATTACTCTTATCATTATCAATCTAAGTCATATTATTAGCCATATTATGCTTATATGATCGATAGAACGACAATTACTATACTTATTACACTCACTGTTATCAATGTAACTCATATTATTAACCATATTATGCAAATTTGATCGATAGAACGACAATCACTATACTTATTACTCTTATTATTATCAACCTAACTCATATTATTAGCCATATTATGCTTAAATGATCGATAGAACGACAATTACTATACTTATTACACTCACTGTTATCAATCTAACTCATATTATTAACCATATTATGCAAATTTGATCGATAGAACGACAATCACTATACTTATTACTCTAAATTATTATCAACCTAACTCATATTATTAGCCATATTATGCGTATATGATCGATAGAATGACAATTACTATACTCACTACTCTTATTATTATCAATCTAACTCATATTATTAGCCATATTATGCTTATATGATCGATAGAACGACAATTTCTATACTTATTACTCTTATTATTATCAATCTAACTCATATTATTAGCCATATTATGCTTATATGATCGATAGAACGAGAATTACTATACTAACTCATATTATTAGCCATATTATGCTTATATGATCGATAGAACGACAATTACTATACTTATTACTGTTATTATTATCAATCTAACTCATATAATTAGCCATATTATGCTTATATGATCGACAGAACGACAATTACTGTACTTATTACTCTTATTATTATCAACCTAACTCATATTATTAGCCATATTATGCTTATATGATCGATAGAACGATAATTTCTATACTTATTACTCTTATTATTATTAATCTAACTCATATTATTAGCCATATTATGCTTATATGATCGATAGAACGAGAATTACTATACTAACTCATATTATTAGCCATATTATGCTTATATGATCGATAGAACGACAATTACTATACCTATTACTCTTACTATTATCAACCTAACTCATATTATTAGCCATATTATGCTTAACTGATCGATAGAACGACAATTACTATACGTATTACTCTTATTATTATCAATCTAACTGATATTATTAGCCATATTATGCTTACATGATCGACAGAACGACAATTACTATACTTATTACACTCACTGTTATCAATCTAACTCATATTATTAACCATATTATGCAAATTTGATCGATAGAACAACAATCACTATACTTATTACACTTATTATTATCAACCTAACTCATATTATTAGCCATATTATGCTTATATGATCGATAGAACGACAATTACTATACTTATTACTCTTATTATTATTAATCTAACTCATATTATTAGCCAAATTATGCTTATACGATCGATAGAACGAGAATTACTATACTCACTACTCTTAGTATTATCAATCTAACTCATATTATTAGCCATATTATGCTTATATTATTCGTAGAACGACAATTACTGTACTTATTACTGTTATTATTATCAATCTAACTCATATTATTAGCCATATTATGCTTAAATGATCGATAGAACGACAATTACTATACTTATTACACTCACTGTTATCAATGTAACTCATATTATTAACCATATTATGCAAGTTTGATCGATAGAACGACAATCACTATACTTATTACTCTTATTATTATCAACCTAACTCATATTATTAGCCATATTATGCTTAAATGATCGATAGAACGACAATTACTATACTTATTACACTCACTGTTATCAATCTAACTCATATTATTAACCATATTATGCAAATTTGATCGATAGAACAACAATCACTATACTTATTACTCTTATTATTATCAACCTAACTCATATTATTAGCCATATTATGCGTATATGATCGATAGAATGACAATTACTATACTCACTACTCTTATTATTATCAATCTAACTCATATTATTAGCCATATTATGCTTATATGATCGATAGAACGATAATTTCTATACTTATTACTCTTATTATTATCAATCTAACTCATATTATTAGCCATATTATGCTTATATGATCGATAGAACGAGAATTACTATACTAACTCATATTATTAGCCATATTATGCTTATATGATCGATAGAACGACAATTACTATACTTATTACTGTTATTATTATCAATCTAACTCAGATAATTAGCCATATTATGCTTATATGATCGACAGAACGACAATTACTGTACTTATTACTCTTATTATTATCAACCTAACTCATATTATTAGCCATATTATGTTTATATGATCGATAGAACGATAATTACTATACTTATTACTCTTATTATTATCAATCTAACTCATATTATTAGCCATATTATGCTTAAATGATCGATAGAACGACAATTACTATACTTATTACTCTTACTATTATCAACCTAACTCATATTATTAGCCATATTATGCTTAACTGATCGATAGAACGACAATTACTATACGTATTACTCTTATTATTATCAATCTAACTCATATTATTAGCCATATTATGCTTACATGATCGACAGAACGACAATTACTATACTTATTACACTCACTGTTATCAATCTAACTCATATTATTAACCATATTATGCAAATTTGATCGATTGAACAACAATCACTATACTTATTACTCTTATTATTATCAACCTAACTCATATTATTAGCCATATTATGCTTATATGATCGATAGAACGACAATTACTATACTTATTACTGTTATTATTATCAACCTAACTCATATTATTAGCCATATTATGCTTAAATGATCGATAGAACGACAATTACTATACTTATTATTCTTCTTATTATCAATCTAACTCATATTATTAGCCATATTATGCAAATTTGATCGATAGAACGACAATCACTATACTTATTACTCTTATTATTATCAACCTAACTCATACTATTAGCCATATTATGCTTATATTATCGATAGAACGACAATTACTATACTTATTACTCTTATTATTATAATTCTAACTCATATTATTAGCCATATTATGCTTATATTATCGATATAACGACAATTACTATACTTATTACTCTTATTATTATCAATCTAACTCATATTATTAGTCATATTATGCTTATATGATCGATAGAACGACAATTACTATACTTATTACTCTTATTATTATCAATCTAACTCATATTATTAGCCATATTATGCTTATATGATCGATAGAACGAGAATTACTATACTCACTACTCTTAGTATTATCAATCTAACTCATATTATTAGCCATATTATGCTTATATTATCGATAGAACGACAATTACTATACTTATTACTGTTATTATTATCAATCTAACTCATATTATTAGCCATATTATGCTTAAATGATCGATAGAACGACAATTACTATACTTATTACACTCACTGTTATCAATGTAACTCATATTATTAACCATATTATGCAAATTTGATCGATAGAACGACAATCACTATACTTATTACTCTAAATTATTATCAACCTAACTCATATTATTAGCCATATTATGCGTATATGATCGATAGAATGACAATTACTATACTCACTACTCTTATTATTATCAATCTAACTCATATTATTAGCCATATTATGCTTATATGATCGATAGAACGACAATTTCTATACTTATTACTCTTATTATTATCAATCTTACTCATATTATTAGCCATATTATGCTTATATGATCGATAGAACGAGAATTACTATACTAACTCATATTATTAGCCATATTATGCTTATATGATCGATAGAACGACAATTACTATACTTATTACTGTTATTATTATCAATCTAACTCATATAATTAGCCATATTATGCTTATATGATCGACAGAACGACAATTACTGTACTTATTACTCTTATTATTATCAACCTAACTCATATTATTAGCCATATTATGCTTATATGATCGATAGAACGATAATTTCTATACTTATTACTCTTATTATTATTAATCTAACTCATATTATTAGCCATATTATGCTTATATGATCGATAGAACGAGAATTACTATACTAACTCATATTATTAGCCATATTATGCTTATATGATCGATAGAACGACAATTACTATACTTATTACTCTTACTATTATCAACCTAACTCATATTATTAGCCATATTATGCTTAACTGATCGATAGAACGACAATTACTATACGTATTACTCTTATTATTATCAATCTAACTGATATTATTAGCCATATTATGCTTACATGATCGACAGAACGACAATTACTATACTTATTACACTCACTGTTATCAATCTAACTCATATTATTAACCATATTATGCAAATTTGATCGATAGAACAACAATCACTATACTTATTACTCTTATTATTATCAACCTAACTCATATTATTAGCCATATTATGCTTATATGATCGATAGAACGACAATTACTATACTTATTACTCTTATTATTATTAATCTAACTCATATTATTAGCCAAATTATGCTTATACGATCGATAGAACGAGAATTACTATACTCAGTACTCTTAGTATTATCAATCTAACTCATATTATTAGCCATATTATGCTTATATTATTCGTAGAACGACAATTACTGTACTTATTACTGTTATTATTATCAATCTAACTCATATTATTAGCCATATTATGCTTAAATGATCGATAGAACGACAATTACTATACTTATTACACTCACTGTTATCAATGTAACTCATATTATTAACCATATTATGCAAATTTGATCGATAGAACGACAATCACTATACTTATTACTCTTATTATTATCAACCTAACTCATATTATTAGCCATATTATGCTTAAATGATCGATAGAACGACAATTACTATACTTATTACACTCACTGTTATCAATCTAACTCATATTATTAACCATATTATGCAAATTTGATCGATAGAACAACAATCACTATACTTATTACTCTTATTATTATCAACCTAACTCATATTATTAGCCATATTATGCGTATATGATCGATAGAATGACAATTACTATACTCACTACTCTTATTATTATCAATCTAACTCATATTATTAGCCATATTATGCTTATATGATCGATAGAACGATAATTTCTATACTTATTACTCTTATTATTATCAATCTAACTCATATTATTAGCCATATTATGCTTATATGATCGATAGAACGAGAATTACTATACTAACTCATATTATTAGCCATATTATGCTTATATGATCGATAGAACGACAATTACTATACTTATTACTGTTATTATTATCAATCTAACTCAGATAATTAGCCATATTATGCTTATATGATCGACAGAACGACAATTACTGTACTTATTACTCTTATTATTATCAACCTAACTCATATTATTAGCCATATTATGTTTATATGATCGATAGAACGACAATTACTATACTTATTACTCTTATTATTATCACTCTAACTCATATTATTAGCCATATTATGCTTAAATGATCGATAGAACGACAATTACTATACTTATTACTCTTACTATTATCAACCTAACTCATATTATTAGCCATATTATGCTTAACTGATCGATAGAACGACAATTACTATACGTATTACTCTTATAATTATCAATCTAACTCATATTATTAGCCATATTATGCTTACATGATCGACAGAACGACAATTACTATACTTATTACACTCACTGTTATCAATCTAACTCATATTATTAACCATATTATGCAAATTTGATCGATTGAACAACAATCACTATACTTATTACTCTTATTATTATCAACCTAACTCATATTATTAGCCATATTATGCTTATATGATCGATAGAACGACAATTACTATACTTATTACTGTTATTATTATCAACCTAACTCATATTATTAGCCATATTATGCTTAAATGATCGATAGAACGACAATTACTATACTTATTATTCTTCTTATTATCAATCTAACTCATATTATTAGCCATATTATGCTTATATTATCGATAGAACGACAATTACTATACTTATTACTGTTATTATTATCAATCTAACTCATATTATTAGCCATATTATGCTTAAATGATCGATAGAACGACAATTACTATACTTATTACACTCACTGTTATCAATGTAACTCATATTATTAACCATATTATGCAAATTTGATCGATAGAACGACAATCACTATACTTATTACTCTTATTATTATCAACCTAACTCATATTATTAGCCATATTATGCTTAAATGATCGATAGAACGACAATTACTATACTTATTACACTCACTGTTATCAATGTAACTCATATTATTAACCATATTATGCAAATTTGATCGATAGAACGACAATCACTATACTTATTACTCTAAATTATTATCAACCTAACTCATATTATTAGCCATATTATGCGTATATGATCGATAGAATGACAATTACTATACTCACTACTCTTATTATTATCAATCTAACTCATATTATTAGCCATATTATGCTTATATGATCGATAGAACGACAATTTCTATACTTATTACTCTTATTATTATCAATCTTACTCATATTATTAGCCATATTATGCTTATATGATCGATAGAACGAGAATTACTATACTAACTCATATTATTAGCCATATTATGCTTATATGATCGATAGAACGACAATTACTATACTTATTGCTGTTATTATTATCAATCTAACTCATATAATTAGCCATATTATGCTTATATGATCGACAGAACGACAATTACTGTACTTATTACTCTTATTATTATCAACCTAACTCATATTATTAGCCATATTATGCTTATATGATCGATAGAACGATAATTTCTATACTTATTACTCTTATTATTATTAATCTAACTCATATTATTAGCCATATTATGCTTATATGATCGATAGAACGAGAATTACTATACTAACTCATATTATTAGCCATATTATGCTTATATGATCGATAGAACGACAATTACTATACTTATTACTCTTACTATTATCAACCTAACTCATATTATTAGCCATATTATGCTTAACTGATCGATAGAACGACAATTACTATACGTATTACTCTTATTATTATCAATCTAACTGATATTATTAGCCATATTATGCTTACATGATCGACAGAACGACAATTACTATACTTATTACACTCACTGTTATCAATCTAACTCATATTATTAACCATATTATGCAAATTTGATCGATAGAACAACAATCACTATACTTATTACTCTTATTATTATCAACCTAACTCATATTATTAGCCATATTATGCTTATATGATCGATAGAACGACAATTACTATACTTATTACTCTTATTATTATTAATCTAACTCATATTATTAGCCAAATTATGCTTATACGATCGATAGAACGAGAATTACTATACTCAGTACTCTTAGTATTATCAATCTAACTCATATTATTAGCCATATTATGCTTATATTATTCGTAGAACGACAATTACTGTACTTATTACTGTTATTATTATCAATCTAACTCATATTATTAGCCATATTATGCTTAAATGATCGATAGAACGACAATTACTATACTTATTACACTCGCTGTTATCAATGTAACTCATATTATTAACCATATTATGCAAATTTGATCGATAGAACGACAATCACTATACTTATTACTCTTATTATTATCAACCTAACTCATATTATTAGCCATATTATGCTTAAATGATCGATAGAACGACAATTACTATACTTATTACACTCACTGTTATCAATCTAACTCATATTATTAACCATATTATGCAAATTTGATCGATAGAACAACAATCACTATACTTATTACTCTTATTATTATCAACCTAACTCATATTATTAGCCATATTATGCGTATATGATCGATAGAATGACAATTACTATACTCACTACTCTTATTATTATCAATCTAACTCATATTATTAGCCATATTATGCTTATATGATCGATAGAACGATAATTTCTATACTTATTACTCTTATTATTATCAATCTAACTCATATTATTAGCCATATTATGCTTATATGATCGATAGAACGAGAATTACTATACTAACTCATATTATTAGCCATATTATGCTTATATGATCGATAGAACGACAATTACTATACTTATTACTGTTATTATTATCAATCTAACTCAGATAATTAGCCATATTATGCTTATATGATCGACAGAACGACAATTACTGTACTTATTACTCTTATTATTATCAACCTAACTCATATTATTAGCCATATTATGTTTATATGATCGATAGAACGACAATTACTATACTTATTACTCTTATTATTATCAATCTAACTCATATTATTAGCCATATTATGCTTAAATGATCGATAGAACGACAATTACTATACTTATTACTCTTACTATTATCAACCTAACTCATATTATTAGCCATATTATGCTTAACTGATCGATAGAACGACAATTACTATACGTATTACTCTTATAATTATCAATCTAACTCATATTATTAGCCATATTATGCTTACATGATCGACAGAACGACAATTACTATACTTATTACACTCACTGTTATCAATCTAACTCATATTATTAACCATATTATGCAAATTTGATCGATTGAACAACAATCACTATACTTATTACTCTTATTATTATCAACCTAACTCATATTATTAGCCATATTATGCTTATATGATCGATAGAACGACAATTACTATACTTATTACTGTTATTATTATCAACCTAACTCATATTATTAGCCATATTATGCTTAAATGATCGATAGAACGACAATTACTATACTTATTATTCTTCTTATTATCAATCTAACTCATATTATTAGCCATATTATGCAAATTTGATCGATAGAACGACAATCACTATACTTATTACTCTTATTATTATCAACCTAACTCATACTATTAGCCATATTATGCTTATATTATCGATAGAACGACAATTACTATACTTATTACTCTTATTATTATAATTCTAACTCATATTATTAGCCATATTATGCTTATATTATCGATATAACGACAATTACTATACTTATTACTCTTATTATTATCAATCTAACTCATATTATTAGTCATATTATGCTTATATGATCGATAGAACGGCAATTACTATACTTATTACTCTTATTATTATCAATCTAACTCATATTATTAGCCATATTATGCTTATATGATCGATAGAACGAGAATTACTATACTCACTACTCTTAGTATTATCAATCTAACTCATATTATTAGCCATATTATGCTTATATTATCGATAGAACGACAATTACTATACTTATTACTGTTATTATTATCAATCTAACTCATATTATTAGCCATATTATGCTTAAATGATCGATAGAACGACAATTACTATACTTATTACACTCACTGTTATCAATGTAACTCATATTATTAACCATATTATGCAAATTTGATCGATAGAACGACAATCACTATACTTATTACTCTAAATTATTATCAACCTAACTCATATTATTAGCCATATTATGCGTATATGATCGATAGAATGACAATTACTATACTCACTACTCTTATTATTATCAATCTAACTCATATTATTAGCCATATTATGCTTATATGATCGATAGAACGAGAATTACTATACTAACTCATATTATTAGCCATATTATGCTTATATGATCGATAGAACGACAATTACTATACTTATTGCTGTTATTATTATCAATCTAACTCATATAATTAGCCATATTATGCTTATATGATCGACAGAACGACAATTACTGTACTTATTACTCTTATTATTATCAACCTAACTCATATTATTAGCCATATTATGCTTATATGATCGATAGAACGATAATTTCTATACTTATTACTCTTATTATTATTAATCTAACTCATATTATTAGCCATATTATGCTTATATGATCGATAGAACGAGAATTACTATACTAACTCATATTATTAGCCATATTATGCTTATATGATCGATAGAACGACAATTACTATACTTATTACTCTTACTATTATCAACCTAACTCATATTATTAGCCATATTATGCTTAACTGATCGATAGAACGACAATTACTATACGTATTACTCTTATTATTATCAATCTAACTGATATTATTAGCCATATTATGCTTACATGATCGACAGAACGACAATTACTATACTTATTACACTCACTGTTATCAATCTAACTCATATTATTAACCATATTATGCAAATTTGATCGATAGAACAACAATCACTATACTTATTACTCTTATTATTATCAACCTAACTCATATTATTAGCCATATTATGCTTATATGATCGATAGAACGACAATTACTATACTTATTACTCTTATTATTATTAATCTAACTCATATTATTAGCCAAATTATGCTTATACGATCGATAGAACGAGAATTACTATACTCAGTACTCTTAGTATTATCAATCTAACTCATATTATTAGCCATATTATGCTTATATTATTCGTAGAACGACAATTACTGTACTTATTACTGTTATTATTATCAATCTAACTCATATTATTAGCCATATTATGCTTAAATGATCGATAGAACGACAATTACTATACTTATTACACTCACTGTTATCAATGTAACTCATATTATTAACCATATTATGCAAATTTGATCGATAGAACGACAATCACTATACTTATTACTCTTATTATTATCAACCTAACTCATATTATTAGCCATATTATGCTTAAATGATCGATAGAACGACAATTACTATACTTATTACACTCACTGTTATCAATCTAACTCATATTATTAACCATATTATGCAAATTTGATCGATAGAACAACAATCACTATACTTATTACTCTTATTATTATCAACCTAACTCATATTATTAGCCATATTATGCGTATATGATCGATAGAATGACAATTACTATACTCACTACTCTTATTATTATCAATCTAACTCATATTATTAGCCATATTATGCTTATATGATCGATAGAACGATAATTTCTATACTTATTACTCTTATTATTATCAATCTAACTCATATTATTAGCCATATTATGCTTATATGATCGATAGAACGAGAATTACTATACTAACTCATATTATTAGCCATATTATGCTTATATGATCGATAGAACGACAATTACTATACTTATTACTGTTATTATTATCAATCTAACTCAGATAATTAGCCATATTATGCTTATATGATCGACAGAACGACAATTACTGTACTTATTACTCTTATTATTATCAACCTAACTCATATTATTAGCCATATTATGTTTATATGATCGATAGAACGACAATTACTATACTTATTACTCTTATTATTATCAATCTAACTCATATTATTAGCCATATTATGCTTAAATGATCGATAGAACGACAATTACTATACTTATTACTCTTACTATTATCAACCTAACTCATATTATTAGCCATATTATGCTTAACTGATCGATAGAACGACAATTACTATACGTATTACTCTTATAATTATCAATCTAACTCATATTATTAGCCATATTATGCTTACATGATCGACAGAACGACAATTACTATACTTATTACACTCTCTGTTATCAATCTAACTCATATTATTAACCATATTATGCAAATTTGATCGATTGAACAACAATCACTATACTTATTACTCTTATTATTATCAACCTAACTCATATTATTAGCCATATTATGCTTATATGATCGATAGAACGACAATTACTATACTTATTACTGTTATTATTATCAACCTAACTCATATTATTAGCCATATTATGCTTAAATGATCGATAGAACGACAATTACTATACTTATTATTCTTCTTATTATCAATCTAACTCATATTATTAGCCATATTATGCTTATATTATCGATAGAACGACAATTACTATACTTATTACTGTTATTATTATCAATCTAACTCATATTATTAGCCATATTATGCTTAAATGATCGATAGAACGACAATTACTATACTTATTACACTCACTGTTATCAATGTAACTCATATTATTAACCATATTATGCAAATTTGATCGATAGAACGACAATCACTATACTTATTACTCTTATTATTATCAACCTAACTCATATTATTAGCCATATTATGCTTAAATGATCGATAGAACGACAATTACTATACTTATTACACTCACTGTTATCAATCTAACTCATATTATTAACCATATTATGCAAATTTGATCGATAGAACGACAATCACTATACTTATTACTCTAAATTATTATCAACCTAACTCATATTATTAGCCATATTATGCGTATATGATCGATAGAATGACAATTACTATACTCACTACTCTTATTATTATCAATCTAACTCATATTATTAGCCATATTATGCTTATATGATCGATAGAACGACAATTTCTATACTTATTACTCTTATTATTATCAATCTAACTCATATTATTAGCCATATTATGCTTATATGATCGATAGAACGAGAATTACTATACTAACTCATATTATTAGCCATATTATGCTTATATGATCGATAGAACGACAATTACTATACTTATTACTGTTATTATTATCAATCTAACTCATATAATTAGCCATATTATGCTTATATGATCGACAGAACGACAATTACTGTACTTATTACTCTTATTATTATCAACCTAACTCATATTATTAGCCATATTATGCTTATATGATCGATAGAACGATAATTTCTATACTTATTACTCTTATTATTATTAATCTAACTCATATTATTAGCCATATTATGCTTATATGATCGATAGAACGAGAATTACTATACTAACTCATATTATTAGCCATATTATGCTTATATGATCGATAGAACGACAATTACTATACTTATTACTCTTACTATTATCAACCTAACTCATATTATTAGCCATATTATGCTTAACTGATCGATAGAACGACAATTACTATACGTATTACTCTTATTATTATCAATCTAACTGATATTATTAGCCATATTATGGTTACATGATCGACAGAACGACAATTACTATACTTATTACACTCACTGTTATCAATCTAACTCATATTATTAACCATATTATGCAAATTTGATCGATAGAACAACAATCACTATACTTATTACTCTTATTATTATCAACCTAACTCATATTATTAGCCATATTATGCTTATATGATCGATAGAACGACAATTACTATACTTATTACTCTTATTATTATTAATCTAACTCATATTATTAGCCAAATTATGCTTATACGAGCGATAGAACGAGAATTACTATACTCACTACTCTTAGTATTATCAATCTAACTCATATTATTAGCCATATTATGCTTAAATGATCGATAGAACGACAATTACTATACTTATTACACTCACTGTTATCAATGTAACTCATATTATTAACCATATTATGCAAATTTGATCGATAGAACGACAATCACTATACTTATTACTCTTATTATTATCAACCTAACTCATATTATTAGCCATATTATGCTTAAATGATCGATAGAACGACAATTACTATACTTATTACACTCACTGTTATCAATCTAACTCATATTATTAACCATATTATGCAAATTTGATCGATAGAACAACAATCACTATACTTATTACTCTTATTATTATCAACCTAACTCATATTATTAGCCATATTATGCGTATATGATCGATAGAATGACAATTACTATACTCACTACTCTTATTATTATCAATCTAACTCATATTATTAGCCATATTATGCTTATATGATCGATAGAACGATAATTTCTATACTTATTACTCTTATTATTATCAATCTAACTCATATTATTAGCCATATTATGCTTATATGATCGATAGAACGAGAATTACTATACTAACTCATATTATTAGCCATATTATGCTTATATGATCGATAGAACGAGAATTACTATACTAACTCATATTATTAGCCATATTATGCTTACATGATCGACAGAACGACAATTACTATACTTATTACTGTTATTATTATCAACCTAACTCATATTATTAGCCATATTATGCTTAAATGATCGATAGAACGACAATTACTATACTTATTATTCTTATTATTATCAATCTAACTCATATTATTAGCCATATTATGCAAATTTGATCGATAGAACGACAATCACTATACTTATTACTCTTATTATTATCAACCTAACTCATACTATTAGCCATATTAGGCTTATATTATCGATAGAACGACAATTACTATACTTATTACTCTTATAATTATCGATCTAATTCATATTATTAGCCATATTATGCTTATGTGATCGATAGAATGACAAATACTATACTTATTACTCTTATTATTATCAATCTAACTCATATTATTAACCATATTATACTAATGTGATCGATAGAACGACAATTACTATATTTATTACACTCAATATTATCAATCTAACTCATATTATTACCCATATTATGCTGATATGATCGATAGAACGACATTCACTATACTTATTACACTCACTATTATCAATCTAACTCATATTATTAACCATATTATGCAGATATGATCGATAGAACGACAATTACTATACTTATTACTCTTATTATTATCATTCTAACTCATATTTTTAACCATATTATGCAGATATGATCGATAGAACTACTATTACTATACTCATTACTCTTATTATTATCAATCTAACTCATATTATTAGCCATATTATGCTTATATGATCGATAGAATGAGAATTACTATACTCACTACTCATAGTATTATCACTCTAACTCATATTATTAGCCATATTATGCTTATATGATAGATAGAACGACAATTACTGTACTTATTACTCTTATTGTTATCAATCTAACTCATATTATTAGCCATATTATGCTTTTATGATCGATAGAACGAGAATTACTATACTCACTACTCTTAGTATTATCAATCTAACTCATATTATTAGCCATATTATGCTTAAATGATCGATAGAACGACAATTACTATACTTATTACTCTTATTATTATCAATCTAACTCATATTATTAGCCATATTATGCTTATATGATCGATAGAACGACAAATACTATACTTATTACTCTTATTATTATCAACCTAACTCATATTATTAGCCATATTATGCTTATATGATCGAGAGAACGACAATTACTATACTTATTACTCTTATTATTATCAATCTAACTCATATTATTAGCCATATTATGCTTAAATGATCGATAGAACGACAATTACTATATTTATTACTCTTATTATTATCAATCTAACTCATACTATTAGCCATATTATGCTAATATGATCGATAGAACGACAATTACTAAACTCACTACTCTTATTATTATCAATCTAACTCATATTATTAGCCATATTATGCTTATATGAACGACAGAACGACAATTACTGTACTTATTACTCTTATCATTATCAATCTAAGTCATATTATTAGCCATATTATGCTTATATGATCGATAGAACGACAATTACTATACTTATTACTCTTATTATTATATTTCTAACTCATATTATTAGCCATATTATGCTTATATGATCGATAGAACGACAATTACTATACTTATTACTCTTATTATTATGAATCTAACTCATATTATTAGTCATATTATGCTTATATGATCGATAGAACGACAATTACTATACTTATTACTCTTATTATTATCAATCTAACTCATATTATTAGTCATATTATTCTTATATGATCGATAGAACGAGAATTACTATACTCACTACTCTTAGTATTATCAATCTAACACATATTATTAGCCATATTATGCTTATATTATCGATAGAACGACAATTACTATACTTATTACTGTTATTATTATCAATCTAACTCATTTTATTAGCCATATTATGCTTAAATGATCGATAGAACGACAATTACTATACTTATTACACTCACTGTTATCAATGTAACTCATATTATTAACCATATTATGCAAATTTGATCGATAGAACGACAATCACTATACTTATTACTCTTATTATTATCAACCTAACTCATATTATTAGCCATATTATGCTTAAATGATCGATAGAACGACAATTACTATACTTATTACACTCACTGTTATCAATCTAACTCATATTATTAACCATATTATGCAAATTTGATCGATAGAACGACAATCACTATACTTATTACTCTTATTATTATCAACCTAACTCATATTATTAGCCATATTATGCGTATATGATCGATAGAATGACAATGACTATACTCACTACTCTTATTATTATCAATCTAACTCATATTATTAGCCATATTATGCTTATATGATCGATAGAACGATAATTTCTATACTTATTACTCTTATTATTATCAATCTAACTCATATTATTAGCCA
This sequence comes from Megachile rotundata, assembly GCF_050947335.1. NCBI lineage: Eukaryota > Metazoa > Arthropoda > Insecta > Hymenoptera > Megachilidae > Megachile > Megachile rotundata. The sequence goes on along the minus strand of NW_027473453.1, from coordinate 121,037 downwards.
TATTATGCTTATATGATCGGTAGAACGAGAATTACTATACTAACTCATATTATTAGCCATATTATGCTTATATGATCGATAGAACGACAATTACTATACTTATTACTGTTATTATTATCAATCTAACTCATATAATTAGCCATATTATGCTTATATGATCGACAGAACGACAATTACTGTACTTATTACTCTTATTATTATCAACCTAACTCATATTATTAGCCATATTATGCTTATATGATCGATAGAACGACAATTACTATACTTATTACTCTTATTATTATCAATCTAACTCATATTATTAGCCATATTATGCTTAAATGATCGATAGAACGACAATTAATATACTTATTACTCTTATTATTATCAATCTAACTCATACTATTAGCCATATTATGCTAATATGATCGATAGAACGACAATTACTAAACTCACTACTCTTATTATTATCAATCTAACTCATATTATTAGCCATATTATGCTTATATGAACGACAGAACGACAATTACTGTACTTATTACTCTTATCATTATCAATCTAAGTCATATTATTAGCCATATTATGCTTATATGATCGATAGAACGACAATTACTATACTTATTACTCTTATTATTATAATTCTAACTCATATTATTAGCCATATTATGCTTATATTATCGATATAACGACAATTACTATACTTATTACTCTTATTATTATCAATCTAACTCATATTATTAGTCATATTATGCTTATATGATCGATAGAACGACAATTACTATACTTATTACTCTTATTATTATCAATCTAACTCATATTATTAGCCATATTATGCTTATATGATCGATAGAACGAGAATTACTATACTCACTACTCTTAGTATTATCAATCTAACTCATATTATTAGCCATATTATGCTTATATGATCGATAGAACGACAATTACTATACTTATTACTCTTATTATTATCAATCTAACTCATATTATTAGCCATATTATGCTTAAATGATCGATAGAACGACAATTACTATACGTATTACTCTTATTATTATCAATCTAACTGATATTATTAGCCATATTATGCTTACATGATCGATAGAACGAGAATTACTATACTCACTACTCTTAGTATTATCAATCTAACTCATATTATTAGCCATATTATGCTTAAATGATCGATAGAACGACAATTACTATACTTATTACTCTTATTATTATCAATCTAACTCATATTATTAGCCATATTATGCTTAAATGATCGATAGAACGACAAATACTATACTTATTACTCTTATTATTATCAACCTAACTCATATTATTAGCCATATTATGCTTATATGATCGAGAGAACGACAATTACTATACTTATTACTCTTATTATTATCAATCTAACTCATATTATTAGCCATATTATGCTTAAATGATCGATAGAACGACAATTAATATACTTATTACTCTTATTATTATCAATCTAACTCATACTATTAGCCATATTATGCTAATATGATCGATAGAACGACAATTACTAAACTCACTACTCTTATTATTATCAATCTAACTCATATTATTAGCCATATTATGCTTATATGAACGACAGAACGACAATTACTGTACTTATTACTCTTATCATTATCAATCTAAGTCATATTATTAGCCATATTATGCTTATATGATCGATAGAACGACAATTACTATACTTATTACTCTTATTATTATAATTCTAACTCATATTATTAGCCATATTATGCTTATATTATCGATATAACGACAATTACTATACTTATTACTCTTATTATTATCAATCTAACTCATATTATTAGTCATATTATGCTTATATGATCGATAGAACGACAATTACTATACTTATTACTCTTATTATTATCAATCTAACTCATATTATTAGCCATATTATGCTTATATGATCGATAGAACGAGAATTACTATACTCACTACTCTTAGTATTATCAATCTAACTCATATTATTAGCCATATTATGCTTATATTATCGATAGAACGACAATTACTATACTTATTACTGTTATTATTATCAATCTAACTCATATTATTAGCCATATTATGCTTAAATGATCGATAGAACGACAATTACTATACTTATTACACTCACTGTTATCAATGTAACTCATATTATTAACCATATTATGCAAATTTGATCGATAGAACGACAATCACTATACTTATTACTCTTATTATTATCAACCTAACTCATATTATTAGCCATATTATGCTTAAATGATCGATAGAACGACAATTACTATACTTATTACACTCACTGTTATCAATCTAACTCATATTATTAACCATATTATGCAAATTTGATCGATAGAACGACAATCACTATACTTATTACTCTAAATTATTATCAACCTAACTCATATTATTAGCCATATTATGCGTATATGATCGATAGAATGACAATTACTATACTCACTACTCTTATTATTATCAATCTAACTCATATTATTAGCCATATTATGCTTATATGATCGATAGAACGACAATTTCTATACTTATTACTCTTATTATTATCGCATCTTACTCATATTATTAGCCATATTATGCTTATATGATCGATAGAACGAGAATTACTATACTAACTCATATTATTAGCCATATTATGCTTATATGATCGATAGAACGACAATTACTATACTTATTACTGTTATTATTATCAATCTAACTCATATAATTAGCCATATTATGCTTATATGATCGACAGAACGACAATTACTGTACTTATTACTCTTATTATTATCAACCTAACTCATATTATTAGCCATATTATGCTTATATGATCGATAGAACGATAATTTCTATACTTATTACTCTTATTATTATTAATCTAACTCATATTATTAGCCATATTATGCTTATATGATCGATAGAACGAGAATTACTATACTAACTCATATTATTAGCCATATTATGCTTATATGATCGATAGAACGACAATTACTATACTTATTACTCTTACTATTATCAACCTAACTCATATTATTAGCCATATTATGCTTAACTGATCGATAGAACGACAATTACTATACGTATTACTCTTATTATTATCAATCTAACTGATATTATTAGCCATATTATGCTTACATGATCGACAGAACGACAATTACTATACTTATTACACTCACTGTTATCAATCTAACTCATATTATTAACCATATTATGCAAATTTGATCGATAGAACAACAATCACTATACTTATTACTCTTATTATTATCAACCTAACTCATATTATTAGCCATATTATGCTTATATGATCGATAGAACGACAATTACTATACTTATTACTCTTATTATTATTAATCTAACTCATATTATTAGCCAAATTATGCTTATACGATCGATAGAACGAGAATTACTATACTCAGTACTCTTAGTATTATCAATCTAACTCATATTATTAGCCATATTATGCTTATATTATTCGTAGAACGACAATTACTGTACTTATTACTGTTATTATTATCAATCTAACTCATATTATTAGCCATATTATGCTTAAATGATCGATAGAACGACAATTACTATACTTATTACACTCACTGTTATCAATGTAACTCATATTATTAACCATATTATGCAAATTTGATCGATAGAACGACAATCACTATACTTATTACTCTTATTATTATCAACCTAACTCATATTATTAGCCATATTATGCTTAAATGATCGATAGAACGACAATTACTATACTTATTACACTCACTGTTATCAATCTAACTCATATTATTAACCATATTATGCAAATTTGATCGATAGAACAACAATCACTATACTTATTACTCTTATTATTATCAACCTAACTCATATTATTAGCCATATTATGCGTATATGATCGATAGAATGACAATTACTATACTCACTACTCTTATTATTATCAATCTAACTCATATTATTAGCCATATTATGCTTATATGATCGATAGAACGATAATTTCTATACTTATTACTCTTATTATTATCAATCTAACTCATATTATTAGCCATATTATGCTTATATGATCGATAGAACGAGAATTACTATACTAACTCATATTATTAGCCATATTATGCTTATATGATCGATAGAACGACAATTACTATACTTATTACTGTTATTATTATCAATCTAACTCAGATAATTAGCCATATTATGCTTATATGATCGACAGAACGACAATTACTGTACTTATTACTCTTATTATTATCAACCTAACTCATATTATTAGCCATATTATGTTTATATGATCGATAGAACGACAATTACTATACTTATTACTCTTATTATTATCAATCTAACTCATATTATTAGCCATATTATGCTTAAATGATCGATAGAACGACAATTACTATACTTATTACTCTTACTATTATCAACCTAACTCATATTATTAGCCATATTATGCTTAACTGATCGATAGAACGACAATTACTATACGTATTACTCTTATTATTATCAATCTAACTCATATTATTAGCCATATTATGCTTACATGATCGACAGAACGACAATTACTATACTTATTACACTCACTGTTATCAATCTAACTCATATTATTAACCATATTATGCAAATTTGATCGATTGAACAACAATCACTATACTTATTACTCTTATTATTATCAACCTAACTCATATTATTAGCCATATTATGCTTATATGATCGATAGAACGACAATTACTATACTTATTACTGTTATTATTATCAACCTAACTCATATTATTAGCCATATTATGCTTAAATGATCGATAGAACGACAATTACTATACTTATTATTCTTCTTATTATCAATCTAACTCATATTATTAGCCATATTATGCTTATATTATCGATAGAACGACAATTACTATACTTATTACTGTTATTATTATCAATCTAACTCATATTATTAGCCATATTATGCTTAAATGATCGATAGAACGACAATTACTATACTTATTACACTCACTGTTATCAATGTAACTCATATTATTAACCATATTATGCAAATTTGATCGATAGAACGACAATCACTATACTTATTACTCTTATTATTATCAACTTAACTCATATTATTAGCCATATTATGCTTAAATGATCGATAGAACGACAATTACTATACTTATTACACTCACTGTTATCAATCTAACTCATATTATTAACCATATTATGCAAATTTGACCGATAGAACGACAATCACTATACTTATTACTCTAAATTATTATCAACCTAACTCATATTATTAGCCATATTATGCGTATATGATCGATAGAATGACAATTACTATACTCACTACTCTTATTATTATCAATCTAACTCATATTATTAGCCATATTATGCTTATATGATCGATAGAACGACAATTTCTATACTTATTACTCTTATTATTATCAATCTAACTCATATTATTAGCCATATTATGCTTATATGATCGATAGAACGAGAATTACTATACTAACTCATATTATTAGCCATATTATGCTTATATGATCGATAGAACGACAATTACTATACTTATTACTGTTATTATTATCAATCTAACTCATATAATTAGCCATATTATGCTTATATGATCGACAGAACGACAATTACTGTACTTATTACTCTTATTATTATCAACCTAACTCATATTATTAGCCATATTATGCTTATATGATCGATAGAACGATAATTTCTATACTTATTACTCTTATTATTATTAATCTAACTCATATTATTAGCCATATTATGCTTATATGATCGATAGAACGAGAATTACTATACTAACTCATATTATTAGCCATATTATGCTTATATGATCGATAGAACGACAATTACTATACTTATTACTCTTACTATTATCAACCTAACTCATATTATTAGCCATATTATGCTTAACTGATCGATAGAACGACAATTACTATACGTATTACTCTTATTATTATCAATCTAACTGATATTATTAGCCATATTATGCTTACATGATCGACAGAACGACAATTACTATACTTATTACACTCACTGTTATCAATCTGACTCATATTATTAACCATATTATGCAAATTTGATCGATAGAACAACAATCACTATACTTATTACTCTTATTATTATCAACCTAACTCATATTATTAGCCATATTATGCTTATATGATCGATAGAACGACAATTACTATACTTATTACTCTTATTATTATTAATCTAACTCATATTATTAGCCAAATTATGCTTATACGAGCGATAGAACGAGAATTACTATACTCACTACTCTTAGTATTATCAATCTAACTCATATTATTAGCCATATTATGCTTATATTATTCGTAGAACGACAATTACTGTACTTATTACTGTTATTATTATCAATCTAACTCATATTATTAGCCATATTATGCTTAAATGATCGATAGAACGACAATTACTATACTTATTACACTCACTGTTATCAATGTAACTCATATTATTAACCATATTATGCAAATTTGATCGATAGAACGACAATCACTATACTTATTACTCTTATTATTATCAACCTAACTCATATTATTAGCCATATTATGCTTAAATGATCGATAGAACGACAATTACTATACTTATTACACTCACTGTTATCAATCTAACTCATATTATTAACCATATTATGCAAATTTGATCGATAGAACAACAATCACTATACTTATTACTCTTATTATTATCAACCTAACTCATATTATTAGCCATATTATGCGTATATGATCGATAGAATGACAATTACTATACTCACTACTCTTATTATTATCAATCTAACTCATATTATTAGCCATATTATGCTTATATGATCGATAGAACGATAATTTCTATACTTATTACTCTTATTATTATCAATCTAACTCATATTATTAGCCATATTATGCTTATATGATCGATAGAACGATAATTTCTATACTTATTACTCTTATTATTATCAATCTAACTCATATTATTAGCCATATTATGCTTATATGATCGATAGAACGAGAATTACTATACTAACTCATATTATTAGCCATATTATGCTTATATGATCGATAGAACGACAATTACTATACTTATTACTGTTATTATTATCAATCTAACTCATATAATTAGCCATATTATGCTTATATGATCGACAGAACGACAATTACTGTACTTATTACTCTTATTATTATCAACCTAACTCATATTATTAGCCATATTATGTTTATATGATCGATAGAACGACAATTACTATACTTATTACTCTTATTATTATCAATCTAACTCATATTATTAGCCATATTATGCTTAAATGATCGATAGAACGACAATTACTATACTTATTACTCTTACTATTATCAACCTAACTCATATTATTAGCCATATTATGCTTAACTGATCGATAGAACGACAATTACTATACGTATTACTCTTATTATTATCAATCTAACTCATATTATTAGCCATATTATGCTTACATGATCGACAGAACGACAATTACTATACTTATTACTGTTATTATTATCAACCTAACTCATATTATTAGCCATATTATGCTTAAATGATCGATAGAACGACAATTACTATACTTATTATTCTTATTATTATCAATCTAACTCATATTATTAGCCATATTATGCAAATTTGATCGATAGAACGACAATCACTATACTTATTACTCTTATTATTATCAACCTAACTCATACTATTAGCCATATTAGGCTTATATTATCGATAGAACGACAATTACTATACTTATTACTCTTATAATTATCGATCTAATTCATATTATTAGCCATATTATGCTTATGTGATCGATAGAATGACAAATACTATACTTATTACTCTTATTATTATCAATCTAACTCATATTATTAACCATATTATACTAATGTGATCGATAGAACGACAATTACTATATTTATTACACTCAATATTATCAATCTAACTCATATTATTACCCATATTATGCTGATATGATCGATAGAACGACATTCACTATACTTATTACACTCACTATTATCAATCTAACTCATATTATTAACCATATTATGCAGATATGATCGATAGAACGACAATTACTATACTTATTACTCTTATTATTATCATTCTAACTCATATTTTTAACCATATTATGCAGATATGATCGATAGAACTACTATTACTATACTCATTACTCTTATTATTATCAATCTAACTCATATTATTAGCCATATTATGCTTATATGATCGATAGAATGAGAATTACTATACTCACTACTCATAGTATTATCACTCTAACTCATATTATTAGCCATATTATGCTTATATGATAGATAGAACGACAATTACTGTACTTATTACTCTTATTGTTATCAATCTAACTCATATTATTAGGCATATTATGCTTTTATGATCGATAGAACGAGAATTACTATACTCACTACTCTTAGTATTATCAATCTAACTCATATTATTAGCCATATTATGCTTAAATGATCGATAGAACGACAATTACTATACTTATTACTCTTATTATTATCAATCTAACTCATATTATTAGCCATATTATGCTTATATGATCGATAGAACGACAAATACTATACTTATTACTCTTATTATTATCAACCTAACTCATATTATTAGCCATATTATGCTTATATGATCGAGAGAACGACAATTACTATACTTATTACTCTTATTATTATCAATCTAACTCATATTATTAGCCATATTATGCTTAAATGATCGATAGAACGACAATTACTATATTTATTACTCTTATTATTATCAATCTAACTCATACTATTAGCCATATTATGCTAATATGATCGATAGAACGACAATTACTAAACTCACTACTCTTATTATTATCAATCTAACTCATATTATTAGCCATATTATGCTTATATGAACGACAGAACGACAATTACTGTACTTATTACTCTTATCATTATCAATCTAAGTCATATTATTAGCCATATTATGCTTATATGATCGATAGAACGACAATTACTATACTTATTACTCTTATTATTATATTTCTAACTCATATTATTAGCCATATTATGCTTATATGATCGATAGAACGACAATTACTATACTTATTACTCTTATTATTATGAATCTAACTCATATTATTAACCATATTATGCAGATATGATCGATAGAACGACAATTACTATACTTATTACTCTTATTATTATATTTCTAACTCATATTATTAGCCATATTATGCTTATATGATCGATAGAACGACAATTACTATACTTATTACTCTTATTATTATGAATCTAACTCATATTATTAACCATATTATGCAGATATGATCGATAGAACTACAATTACTATACTCATTACTCTTATTATTATTAATCTAACTGATATTATTAGCCATATTTTGCTTATATGATCGATAGAACGACAATTACTATACTTATTACTCTTATTATCATCAATCTAACTCATATTATTAGCCATATTATGCAGATATGATCGATAGAACTACTATTACTATACTCATTACTCTTATTATTATCAATCTAACTCATATTATTAGTCATATTATGCTTATATGATCGATAGAACGACAATTACTATACTTATTACTCTTATTATTATCAATCTAACTCATATTATTAGCCATATTATGCTTATATGATCGATAGAACGAGAATTACTATACTCACTACTCTTAGTATTATCAATCTAACACATATTATTAGCCATATTATGCTTATATTATCGATAGAACGACAATTACTATACTTATTACTGTTATTATTATCAATCTAACTCATATTATTAGCCATATTATGCTTAAATGATCGATAGAACGACAATTACTATACTTATTACACTCACTGTTATCAATGTAACTCATATTATTAACCATATTATGCAAATTTGATCGATAGAACGACAATCACTATACTTATTACTCTTATTATTATCAACCTAACTCATATTATTAGCCATATTATGCTTAAATGATCGATAGAACGACAATTACTATACTTATTACACTCACTGTTATCAATCTAACTCATATTATTAACCATATTATGCAAATTTGATCGATAGAACGACAATCACTATACTTATTACTCTTATTATTATCAACCTAACTCATATTATTAGCCATATTATGCGTATATGATCGATAGAATGACAATTACTATACTCACTACTCTTATTATTATCAATCTAACTCATATTATTAGCCATATTATGCTTATATGATCGATAGAACGATAATTTCTATACTTATTACTCTTATTATTATCAATCTAACTCATATTATTAGCCATATTATGCTTATATGATCGGTAGAACGAGAATTACTATACTAACTCATATTATTAGCCATATTATGCTTATATGATCGATAGAACGACAATTACTATACTTATTACTGTTATTATTATCAATCTAACTCATATAATTAGCCATATTATGCTTATATGATCGACAGAACGACAATTACTGTACTTATTACTCTTATTATTATCAACCTAACTCATATTATTAGCCATATTATGCTTATATGATCGATAGAACGACAATTACTATACTTATTACTCTTATTATTATCAATCTAACTCATATTATTAGCCATATTATGCTTAAATGATCGATAGAACGACAATTACTATACGTATTACTCTTATTATTATCAATCTAACTGATATTATTAGCCATATTATGCTTACATGATCGATAGAACGAGAATTACTATACTCACTACTCTTAGTATTATCAATCTAACTCATATTATTAGCCATATTATGCTTAAATGATCGATAGAACGACAATTACTATACTTATTACTCTTATTATTATCAATCTAACTCATATTATTAGCCATATTATGCTTAAATGATCGATAGAACGACAATTACTATACTTATTACTGTTATTATTATCAATCTAACTCATATAATTAGCCATATTATGCTTATATGATCGACAGAACGACAATTACTGTACTTATTACTCTTATTATTATCAACCTAACTCATATTATTAGCCATATTATGCTTATATGATCGATAGAACGACAATTACTATACTTATTACTCTTATTATTATTAATCTAACTCATATTATTAGCCAAATTATGCTTATACGATCGATAGGACGAGAATTACTATACTCACTACTCTTAGTATTATCAATCTAACTCATATTATTAGCCATATTATGCTTATATTATCGATAGAACGACAATTACTATACTTATTACTGTTATTATTATCAACCTAACTCATATTATTAGCCATATTATGCTTAAATGATCGATAGAACGACAATTACTATACTTATTACTCTTATTATTATCAATCTAACTCATATTATTAGCCATATTATGCTTAAATGATCGATAGAACGACAATTACTATACTTATTACTCTTATTATTATCAATCTAACTCATACTATTAGCCATATTATGCTTATATGATCGATAGAACGACAATTACTATAATCACTACTCTTATTATTATCAATCTAACTCATATTATTAGCCATATTATGCTTAAATGATCGATAGAACAACAATTACTATACCTATTACACTTATTATTATCAACCTAACTCATATTATTAGCCATATTATGCTTATATGATCGATAGAACGACAATTACTATACTTATTACTGTTATTATTATCAATCTAACTCATCTAATTAGCCATATTATGCTTATATGATCGACAGAACGACAAATACTATACTTATTACTCTTATTATTATCAATCTAACTCATATTATTAGCCATATTATGCTTATATGATCGATAGAACGACAATTACTATACTTAGTACTCTTATTATTATCAATCTAACTCATATTATTGGCCATATTATGCTTATATGATCGATAGAACGAGAATTACTATACTCACTTCTCTTAGTATTATCAATCTAACTCATATTATTAGCCATATTATGCTTAAATGATCGATAGAACGACAATTACTATACTTATTACTCTTATTATTATCAATCTAACTCATATTATTAGCCATATTATGCTTATATGATCGATAGAACGAGAATTACTATACTCACTACTCTTAGTATTATCAATCTAACTCATATTATTAGCCATATTATGCTTATATGATCGAAAGAACGACAATTACTATACTTATTACTCTTATTATTATCAATCTAACTCATATTATTAGCCATATTATGCTTATATGATCGATAGAACGAGAATTACTATACTCACTACACATAGTATTATCAATCTAACTCATATTATTAACCATATTATGCTAATATGATCGATAGAACTACAATTACTATACTCATTACTCTTATTATTATCAATCCAACTCATATTATTAGCCATATTATGCTTAAATGATCGATAGAACGACAATTACTATACTTATTACTCTTATTATTATCAATCTAACTCATATTATTAGCCATATTATGCTTAAATGATCGATAGAACGACAATTATTATACTTATTACACTCACTGTTATCAATCTAACTCATATTATTAACCATATTATGCAAATTTGATCGATAGAACGACAATCACTATACTCATTACTCTTATTATTATCAACCTAACTCATATTATTAGCCATATTATGCTTAAATGATCGATAGAACAACAATTACTATACTTATTACTCTTATTATTATAAATCTAACTCATATTATTAGCCATATTATGCTTATATGATCGATAGAACGACAATTACTATACTTATTACTCTTATTATTATGAATCTAACTCATATTATTAACCATATTATGCAGATATGATCGATAGAACTACAATTACTATACTCATTACTCTTATTATTATTAATCTAACTGATATTATTAGCCATATTATGCTTATATGATCGATATAACGACAATTACTATACTTATTACTCTTATTATTATCAATCTAACTCATATTATTAGTCATATTATGCTTATATGATCGATAGAACGACAATTACTATACTTATTACTCTTATTATTATCAATCTAACTCATATTATTAGCCATATTATGCTTATATGATCGATAGAACGAGAATTACTATACTCACTACTCTTAGTATTATCAATCTAACTCATATTATTAGCCATATTATGCTTATATTATCGATAGAACGACAATTACTATACTTATTACTGTTATTATTATCAATCTAACTCATATTATTAGCCATATTATGCTTAAATGATCGATATAACGACAATCACTATACTTATTATTCTTATTATTATCAACCTAACTCATATTATTAGCCATATTATGCTTATATTATCGATATAACGACAATTACTATACTTATTACTCTTATTATTATCAATCTAACTCATATTATTAGTCATATTATGCTTATATGATCGATAGAACGACAATTACTATACTTATTACTCTTATTATTATCAATCTAACTCATATTATTAGCCATATTATGCTTATATGATCGATAGAACGAGAATTACTATACTCACTACTCTTAGTATTATCAATCTAACTCATATTATTAGCCATATTATGCTTATATTATCGATAGAACGACAATTACTATACTTATTACTGTTATTATTATCAATCTAACTCATATTATTAGCCATATTATGCTTAAATGATCGATAGAACGACAATTACTATACTTATTACACTCACTGTTATCAATGTAACTCATATTATTAACCATATTATGCAAATTTGATCGATAGAACGACAATCACTATACTTATTACTCTTATTATTATCAACCTAACTCATATTATTAGCCATATTATGCTTAAATGATCGATAGAACGACAATTACTATACTTATTACACTCACTGTTATCAATCTAACTCATATTATTAACCATATTATGCAAATTTGATCGATAGAACGACAATCACTATACTTATTACTCTAAATTATTATCAACCTAACTCATATTATTAGCCATATTATGCGTATATGATCGATAGAATGACAATTACTATACTCACTACTCTTATTATTATCAATCTAACTCATATTATTAGCCATATTATGCTTATATGATCGATAGAACGATAATTTCTATACTTATTACTCTTATTATTATCAATCTAACTCATATTATTAGCCATATTATGCTTATATGATCGATAGAACGAGAATTACTATACTAACTCATATTATTAGCCATATTATGCTTATATGATCGATAGAACGACAAATACTATACTTATTACTGTTATTATTATCAATCTAACTCATATAATTAGCCATATTATGCTTATATGATCGACAGAACGACAATTACTGTACTTATTACTCTTATTATTATCAACCTAACTCATATTATTAGCCATATTATGCTTATATGATCGATAGAACGATAATTTCTATACTTATTACTCTTATTATTATTAATGTAACTCATATTATTAGCCATATTATGCTTATATGATCGATAGAACGAGAATTACTATACTAACTCATATTATTAGCCATATTATGCTTATATGATCGATAGAACGACAATCACTATACTTATTACTCTTATTATTATCAACCTAACTCATATTATTAGCCATATTATGCTTACATGATCGACAGAACGACAATTACTATACTTATTACACTCACTGTTATCAATCTAACTCATATTATTAACCATATTATGCAAATTTGATCGATAGAACAACAATCACTATACTTATTACTCTTATTATTATCAACCTAACTCATATTATTAGCCATATTATGCTTATATGATCGATAGAACGACAATTACTATACTTATTACTCTTATTATTATTAATCTAACTCATATTATTAGCCAAATTATGCTTATACGATCGATAGAACGAGAATTACTATACTCACTACTCTTAGTATTATCAATCTAACTCATATTATTAGCCATATTATCCTTATATTATTCGTAGAACGACAATTACTGTACTTATTACTGTTATTATTCTCAATCTAACTCATATTATTAGCCATATTATGCTTAAATGATCGATAGAACGACAATTACTATACTTATTACACCCACTGTTATCAATGTAACTCATATTATTAACCATATTATGCAAATTTGATCGATAGAACGACAATCACTATACTTATTACTCTTATTATTATCAACCTAACTCATATTATTAGCCATATTATGCTTAAATGATCGATAGAACGACAATTACTATACTTATTACTCTTATTATTATAAATCTAACTCATATTATTAGCCATATTATGCTTATATGATCGA
Organism: Megachile rotundata; assembly: GCF_050947335.1. Classification (NCBI taxonomy): domain Eukaryota; kingdom Metazoa; phylum Arthropoda; class Insecta; order Hymenoptera; family Megachilidae; genus Megachile; species Megachile rotundata. The sequence continues at coordinate 105,898 of NW_027473453.1, read as the reverse complement.
TAAAACGACAATTACTATACTCACTACTCTTATTATTATCAATCTAGCTCATATTATTAGCCATATTATGCTTATATGATCGATAGAACGACAATTACTGTACTTATTACTCTTATCATTATCGATCTAACTCATATTATTAGCCATATTATGCAAATTTGATCGATAGAACGACAATCACTATACTTATTACTCTTATTATTATGAATCTAACTCATATTATTAACCATACTATGCAGATATGATCGATAGAACTACAATTACTATACTCATTACTCTTATTATTATTAATCTAACTGATATTATTAGCCATATTATGCTTATATGATCGATAGAACGACAATTACTATACTTATTACTCTTATTATCATCAATCTAACTCACATTATTAGCCATATTATGCTTATATGATCGATAGAACGACAAATACTGTACTTATTACTCTTATCATTATCAATCTAAGTCATATTATTAGCCATATTATGCTTATATGATCGATGGAACGATAATTACTATACTTATTACTCTTATTATTATCAACCTAACTCATATTATTAGCCATATTATGCTTATATGAACGACAGAACGACAATTACTGTACATATTACTCTTATCATTATCAATCTAAGTCATATTATTAGCCATATTATGCTTATATGATCGATAGGACGACAATTACTATACTTATTACTCTTATTATTATCAACCTAACTCATACTATTAGCCATATTATGCTTATATGAACGACAGAACGACAATTACTGTACTTATTACTCTTATCATTATCAATCTAAGTCATATTATTAGCCATATTATGCTTATATGATCGATAGAACGACAATTACTATACTTACTACTCTTATTATTATCAATCTAACTCATATTATTAGCCATATTATGCTTATATGATCGATAGAACGACAATTACTGTACTTATTACTCTTATTATTATGAATCTAACTCATATTATTAACCATATTATGCAGATATGATCGATAGAACTACAATTACTATACTCATTACTCTTATTATTATTAATCTAACTCATATTATTAGCCATATTATGCTTCTATGTTCGATAGAACGAGAATTACTATACTCACTACTCTTAGTATTATCAACCTAACTCATATTATTAGCCATATTATGCTTATATTATCGATAGAACGACAATTACTATACTTATTACTGTTATTATTACCAATCTAACGCATATTATTAGCCATATTATGCTTATATGATCGATAGAACGACAATTACTGTACTTATTACTCTTATCATTATCGATCTAACTCATATTATTAGCCATATTATGCTTATATGATCGATAGAACGACAATTACTATACTTATTACTCTTATTATTATCAATCTAACTCATATTATTAGCCATATTATGCTTATATGATCGATAGAACGACAATCACTATACTTATTACTCTTATTATTATCAACCTAACTCATATTATTAGCCATATTATGCTTAAATGATCGATAGAACAACAATTACTATACTTATTACTCTTATCATTATAAATCTAACTCATATTATTAGCCATATTATGCTTATATGATCGATAGAACGACAATTACTATACTTATTACTCTTATTATTATGAATCTAACTCATATTATTAACCATATTATGCAGATATGATCGATAGAACTACAATTACTATACTCATTACTCTTATTATTATTAATCTAACTGATATTATTAGCCATATTATGCTTATATGATCGATTGAACGACAATTACTATACTTATTACTCTTATTATCATCAATCTAACTCATATTATTAGCCATATTAAGCTTATGTGATCGATAGAACGACAAATACTATACTTATTACTCTTATTATTATCAATCTAACTCATATTATTAACCATATTATGCTAATATGAACGATAGAACTACAATTACTATACTCATTACTCTTATTATTATCAATCCAACTCATGTTATTACCCATATTATGCTTATATGATCGATAGAACGACAATCACTATACTTATTACTCTTATTATTATCAACCTAACTCATATTATTAGCCACATTATGCTTATATGATCGATAGAACGACAACCACTATACTTATTACTCTTATTATTATCAACCTAACTCATATTATTAGCCATATTATGCTTATATTATCGATATAACGACAATTACTATACTTATTACTGTTATTATCATCAATCAAACTCATATTATTAGCCATATTATGCTTATATGATCGATAGAACGACAAATACTATACTTATTACTCTTATTATTATCAATCTAACTCATATTATTAACCATATTATGCTAATATGATCGATAGAACGACAATTACTATACTTATTACTCTTATTATTATCAACCTAACTCATATTATTAGCCATATTATGCTTAAATGATCGATAGAACAACAATTACTATACTTATTACTCTCATTATTATAAATCTAACACATATTATTAGCCATATTATGCTTATATGATCGATAGAACGACAATCACTATACTTATTACTCTTATTATTATCAACCTAACTCATATTATTAGCCATATTATGCTTATATTATCGATATAACGACAATTACTATACTTATTACTGTTATTATCATCAATCAAACTCATATTATTAGCCATATTATGCTTATATGATCGATAGAACGACAATTACTATACTTATTACTCTTATTATTATGAATCTAACTCATATTATTAACCATATTATGCAGATATGATCGATAGAACTACAATTACTATACTCATTACTCTTATTATTATTAATCTAACTGATATTATTAGCCATATTATGCTTATATGATCGATAGAACGACAATTACTATACTTATTACTCTTATTATCATCAATCTAACTCATATTATTAGCCATATTATGCTTATATGATCGATAGAACGACAAATACTATACTTATTACTCTTATTATTATCAATCTAACTCATATCATTAACCATATTATGCAAATTTGATCGATAGAACGACAATCACTCTACTTATTACTCTTATTATTATCAACCTAACTCATATTATTAGGCATATTATGCTTATATGATCGATATAACGACAATCACTATACTTATTACTCTTATTATTATCAACCTAACTCATATTACTAGCCATATTATGCTTATATTATCGATATAACGACAATTACTATACTTATTACTGTTATTATTATCAATCTAACTCATATTATTAGCCATATTATGCTTATATGAACGACAGAACGACAATTACTGTACTAATTACTCTTATCATTATCAATCTAAGTCATATTATTAGCCATATTATGCTTATATGATCGATAGAACGACAATTACTATACTTATTACTCTTATTATTATAAATCGAACTCATATTATTAGCCATATTATGCTTATATGATCGATAGAACGACAATTACTATACTTATTACTCTTATTATTATGAATCTAACTCATATTATTAACCATATTATGCAGATATGATCGATAGAACTACAATTACTATACTCATTACTCTTATTATTATTAATCTAACTGACATTATTAGCCATATTATGCTTATATGATCGATTGAACGACAATTACTATACTTATTACTCTTATTATCATCAATCTAACTCATATTATTAGCCATATTATGCTTCTATGTTCGATAGAACGAGAATTACTATACTCACTTCTCTTAGTATTATCAATCTAACTCATATTATTAGCCATATTATGCTTAAATGATCGATAGAACGACAATTACCATACTTATTACTCTTATTATTATCAATCTAACTCATATTATTAGCCATATTATGCTTATATGATCGATAGAACGACAATTACTATACTTATTACTCTTATTATTATGAATCTAACTCATATTATTAACCATATTATGCAGATATGATCGATAGAACTACAATTACTATACTCATTACTCTTATCATTATCAATCTAACTCATATTATTAACCATATTATCCTAATATGACCGATAGAACTACAATTACTATACTCATTACTCTTATTATTATCAATCCAACTCATGTTATTACCCATATTATGCTTATATGATCGATAGAACGACAATCACTATACTTATTACTCTTATTATTATCAACCTAACTCATATTATTAGCCATATTATGCTTATATTATCGATAGAACGACAATTACTATACTTATTACTGTTATTATTATCAATCTAACGCATATTATTAGCCATATTATGCTTATATGAACGACAGAACGACAATTACTGTACTTATTACTCTTATCATTATCAATCTAAGTCATATTATTAGCCATATTATGCTTATATGATCGATAGAACGACAATTACTATACTTACTACTCTTATTATTATCAATCTAACTCATATTATTAGCCATATTATGCTTATATGATCGATAGAACGACAATTACTGTACTTATTACTCTTATTATTATGAATCTAACTCATATTATTAACCATATTATGCAGATATGATCGATAGAACTACAATTACTATACTCATTACTCTTATTATTATTAATCTAACTCATATTATTAGCCATATTATGCTTCTATGTTCGATAGAACGAGAATTACTATACTCACTACTCTTAGTATTATCAACCTAACTCATATTATTAGCCATATTATGCTTATATTATCGATAGAACGACAATTACTATACTTATTACTGTTATTATTACCAATCTAACGCATATTATTAGCCATATTATGCTTATATGATCGATAGAACGACAATTACTGTACTTATTACTCTTATCATTATCGATCTAACTCATATTATTAGCCATATTATGCTTATATGATCGATAGAACGACAATTACTATACTTATTACTCTTATTATTATCAATCTAACTCATATTATTAGCCATATTATGCTTATATGATCGATAGAACGACAATCACTATACTTATTACTCTTATTATTATCAACCTAACTCATATTATTAGCCATATTATGCTTAAATGATCGATAGAACAACAATTACTATACTTATTACTCTTATCATTATAAATCTAACTCATATTATTAGCCATATTATGCTTATATGATCGATAGAACGACAATTACTATACTTATTACTCTTATTATTATGAATCTAACTCATATTATTAACCATATTATGCAGATATGATCGATAGAACTACAATTACTATACTCATTACTCTTATTATTATTAATCTAACTGATATTATTAGCCATATTATGCTTATATGATCGATTGAACGACAATTACTATACTTATTACTCTTATTATCATCAATCTAACTCATATTATTAGCCATATTAAGCTTATGTGATCGATAGAACGACAAATACTATACTTATTACTCTTATTATTATCAATCTAACTCATATTATTAACCATATTATGCTAATATGAACGATAGAACTACAATTACTATACTCATTACTCTTATTATTATCAATCCAACTCATGTTATTACCCATATTATGCTTATATGATCGATAGAACGACAATCACTATACTTATTACTCTTATTATTATCAACCTAACTCATATTATTAGCCACATTATGCTTATATGATCGATAGAACGACAACCACTATACTTATTACTCTTATTATTATCAACCTAACTCATATTATTAGCCATATTATGCTTATATTATCGATATAACGACAATTACTATACTTATTACTGTTATTATCATCAATCAAACTCATATTATTAGCCATATTATGCTTATATGATCGATAGAACGACAAATACTATACTTATTACTCTTATTATTATCAATCTAACTCATATTATTAACCATATTATGCTAATATGATCGATAGAACGACAATTACTATACTTATTACTCTTATTATTATCAACCTAACTCATATTATTAGCCATATTATGCTTAAATGATCGATAGAACAACAATTACTATACTTATTACTCTCATTATTATAAATCTAACACATATTATTAGCCATATTATGCTTATATGATCGATAGAACGACAATCACTATACTTATTACTCTTATTATTATCAACCTAACTCATATTATTAGCCATATTATGCTTATATTATCGATATAACGACAATTACTATACTTATTACTGTTATTATCATCAATCAAACTCATATTATTAGCCATATTATGCTTATATGATCGATAGAACGACAATTACTATACTTATTACTCTTATTATTATGAATCTAACTCATATTATTAACCATATTATGCAGATATGATCGATAGAACTACAATTACTATACTCATTACTCTTATTATTATTAATCTAACTGATATTATTAGCCATATTATGCTTATATGATCGATAGAACGACAATTACTATACTTATTACTCTTATTATCATCAATCTAACTCATATTATTAGCCATATTATGCTTATATGATCGATAGAACGACAAATACTATACTTATTACTCTTATTATTATCAATCTAACTCATATCATTAACCATATTATGCAAATTTGATCGATAGAACGACAATCACTCTACTTATTACTCTTATTATTATCAACCTAACTCATATTATTAGGCATATTATGCTTATATGATCGATATAACGACAATCACTATACTTATTACTCTTATTATTATCAACCTAACTCATATTACTAGCCATATTATGCTTATATTATCGATATAACGACAATTACTATACTTATTACTGTTATTATTATCAATCTAACTCATATTATTAGCCATATTATGCTTATATGAACGACAGAACGACAATTACTGTACTAATTACTCTTATCATTATCAATCTAAGTCATATTATTAGCCATATTATGCTTATATGATCGATAGAACGACAATTACTATACTTATTACTCTTATTATTATAAATCGAACTCATATTATTAGCCATATTATGCTTATATGATCGATAGAACGACAATTACTATACTTATTACTCTTATTATTATGAATCTAACTCATATTATTAACCATATTATGCAGATATGATCGATAGAACTACAATTACTATACTCATTACTCTTATTATTATTAATCTAACTGACATTATTAGCCATATTATGCTTATATGATCGATTGAACGACAATTACTATACTTATTACTCTTATTATCATCAATCTAACTCATATTATTAGCCATATTATGCTTCTATGTTCGATAGAACGAGAATTACTATACTCACTTCTCTTAGTATTATCAATCTAACTCATATTATTAGCCATATTATGCTTAAATGATCGATAGAACGACAATTACCATACTTATTACTCTTATTATTATCAATCTAACTCATATTATTAGCCATATTATGCTTATATGATCGATAGAACGACAATTACTATACTTATTACTCTTATTATTATGAATCTAACTCATATTATTAACCATATTATGCAGATATGATCGATAGAACTACAATTACTATACTCATTACTCTTATCATTATCAATCTAACTCATATTATTAACCATATTATCCTAATATGACCGATAGAACTACAATTACTATACTCATTACTCTTATTATTATCAATCCAACTCATGTTATTACCCATATTATGCTTATATGATCGATAGAACGACAATCACTATACTTATTACTCTTATTATTATCAACCTAACTCATATTATTAGCCATATTATGCTTATATTATCGATAGAACGACAATTACTATACTTATTACTGTTATTATTATCAATCTAACGCATATTATTAGCCATATTATGCTTATATGATCGACAGAACGACAATTACTATACTTATTACACTCACTGTTATCAATCAAACTCATATTATTAACCATATTATGCAAATTTGATCGATAGAACGACAATCACTCTACTTATTACTCTTATTATTATCAACCTAACTCATATTATTAGCCATATTATGCTTATATGATCGATAGAACGACAATCACTATACTTATTACTCTTATTATTATCAACCTCACTCATATTATTAGCCATATTATGCTTATATTATCGATATAACGACAATTACTATACTTATTACTGTTATTATTATCAATCTAACTCATATTATTAGCCATATTATGCTTATATGAACGACAGAACGACAATTACTGTACTTATTACTCTTATCATTATCAATCTAAGTCATATTATTAGCCATATTATGCTTATATGATCGATAGAACGACAATTACTATACTTATTACTCTTATTATTATAAATCTAACTCATATTATTAGCCATATTATGCTTATATTGTCGATATAACGACAATTACTATACTTATTACTGTTATTATTATCAATCTAACGCATATTATTAGCCATATTATGCTTATATGATCGACAGAACGACAATTACTATACTTATTACACTCACTGTTATCAATCAAACTCATATTATTAACCATATTATGCAAATTTGATCGATAGAACGACAATAACTCTACTTATTACTCTTATTATTATCAACCTAACTCATATTATTAGCCATATTATGCTTATATGATCGATAGAACGACAATCACTATACTTATTACTCTTATTATTATCAACCTCACTCATATTATTAGCCATATTATGCTTATATTATCGATATAACGACAATTACTATACTTATTACTGTTATTATTATCAATCTAACTCATATTATTAGCCATATTATGCTTATATGAACGACAGAACGACAATTACTGTACTTATTACTCTTATCATTATCAATCTAAGTCATATTATTAGCCATATTATGCTTATATGATCGATAGAACGACAATTACTATACTTATTACTCTTATTATTATAAATCTAACTCATATTATTAGCCATATTATGCTTATATGATCGATAGAACGACAATTACTATACTTATTACTCTTATTATTATGAATCTAACTCATATTATTAACCATATTATGCAGATATGATCGATAGAACTACAATTACTATACTCATTACTCTTATTATTATTAATCTAACTGATATTATTAGCCATATTTTGCTTATATGATCGATAGAACGACAATTACTATACTTATTACTCTTATTATTATAAATCTAACTCATATTATTAGCCATATTATGCTTGTATGATCGATAGAACGACAATTACTATACTTATTACTCTTATTATTATGAATCTAACTCATATTATTATCCATATTATGCAGATATGATCGATAGAACTACAATTACTATACTCATTACTCTTATTATTATTAATCTAACTGATATTATTAGCCATATTTTGCTTATATGATCGATAGAACGACAATTACTATACTTATTACTCTTATTATCATCAATCTAACTCATATTATTAGCCATATTATGCTTATATGATCGATAGAACGACAAATACTACGCTTATTACCCTTATTATTATCAATCTAACTCATATTATTAACCATATTATGCTAATATGATCGATAGAACTACAATTACTATACTCATTACTCTTATTATTATCAATCCAACTCATGTTATTACCCATATTATGCTTATATGATCGATAGAACGACAATCACTATACTTATTACTCTTATTATTATCAACCTAACTCATATTATTAGCCATATTATGCTTATATTATCGATAGAACGACAATTACTATACTTATTACTGTTATTATTATCAATCTAACGCATATTATTAGCCATATCATGCTTATATGATCGACAGAACGACAATTAGTATACTTATTACACTCACTGTTATCAATCTAACTCATATTATTAACCATATTATGCAAATTTGATCGATTGAACGACAATCACTCTACTTATTACTCTTATTATTATCAACCTAACTCATATTATTAGCCATATTATGCTTATATGATCGATAGAACGACAATCACTATACTTATTACTCTCATTATTATCAACCTAACTCATATTATTAGCCATATTATGCTTATATGAACGACAGAACGACAATTACTGTACTTATTACTCTTATCATTATCAATCTAAGTCATATTATTAGCCATATTATGCTTATATGATCGATAGAACGACAATTACTATACTCACTACTCTTATTATTATCAATCTAACTCATATTATTAGCCATATTATGCTTATATGATCGATAGAACGACAATTACTGTACTTATTACTCTTATCATTATCGATCTAACTCATATTATTAGCCATATTATGCTTATATGATCGATAGAACGACAATTACTATACTTATTACTCTTATTATTATCAACCTAACTCATATTATTAGCCATATTATGCTTATATGATCGATAGAGCGACAATTACTATACTTATTACTCTCATTATTATAAATCTAACTCATATTATTAGCCATATTATGCTTATATGATCGATAGAACGACATTTACTATACTTATTACTCTTATTATTATGAATCTAACTCATATTATTAACCATACTATGCAGATATGATCGATAGAACTACAATTACTATACTCATTACTCTTATTATTATTAATCTAACTGATATTATTAGCCATATTTTGCTTATATGATCGATAGAACGACAATTACTATACTTATTACTCTTATTATCATCAATCTAACTCATATTATTAGCCATATTATGCTTATATGATCGATAGAACGACAAATACTACGCTTATTACTCTTATTATTATCAATCTAACTCATATTATTAACCATATTATGCTAATATGATCGATAAAACTACAATTACTATACTCATTACTCTTATTATTATCAATCCAACTCATGTTATTACCCATATTATGCTTATATGATCGATAGAACGACAATCACTATACTTATTACTCTTATTATTATCAACCTAACTCATATTATTAGCCATATTATGCTTATATTATCGATAGAACGACAATTACTATACTTATTACTGTTATTATTATCAATCTAACGCATATTATTAGCCATATTATGCTTATATGATCGACAGAACGACAATTACTATACTTATTACACTCACTGTTATCAATCTAACTCATATTATTAACCATATTATGCCAAATTTGATCGATTGAACGACAATCACTCTACTTATTACTCTTATTACTATCAACCTAACTCATATTATTAGCCATATTATGCTTATATGATCGATTAGAAACGACAATCACTATACATATTACTCTTATTATTATCAACCTAACTCATATTATTAGCCATATTATGCTTATATGAACGACAGAACGACAATTACTGTACTTATTACTCTTATCATTATCAATCTAAGTCATATTATTAGCCATATTATGCTTATATGATCGATAGAAACGACAATTACTATACTCACTACTCTTATTATTATCAATCTAACTCATATTATTAGCCATATTATGCTTATATGATCGATAGAACGACAATTACTGTACTTATTACTCTTATCATTATCGATCTAACTCATATTATTAGCCATATTATGCTTATATGATCGATAGAACGACAATTACTATACTTATTACTCTTATTATTATCAACCTAACTCATATTATTAGCCATATTATGCTTATATGATCGATAGAGCGACAATTACTATACTTATTACTCTCATTATTATAAATCTAACTCATATTATTAGCCATATTATGCTTATATGATCGATAGAACGACATTTACTATACTTATTACTCTTATTATTATGAATCTAACTCATATTATTAACCATACTATGCAGATATGATCGATAGAACTACAATTACTATACTCATTACTCTTATTATTATTAATCTAACTGATATTATTAGCCATATTATGCTTATATGATCGATAGAACGACAATTACTATACTTATTACTCTTATTATCATCAATCTAACTCATATTATTAGCCATATTATGCTTATATGATCGATAGAACGACAAATACTGTACTTATTACTCTTATCATTATCAATCTAAGTCATATTATTAGCCATATTATGCTTATATGATCGATAGAACGACAATTACTATACTTATTACTCTTATTATTATCAACCTAACTCATATTATTAGCCATATTATGCTTATATGATCGATAGAACGACAATTACTATACTTATTACTCTTATTATTATCAATCTAACTCAAATTATTAGCCATATTATGCTTATATGATCGATAGAACGACAATTACTATACTTAGTACTCTTGTTATTATCAATCTAACTCATATTATTGGCCATATTATGCTTATATGATCGATAGAACGAGAATTTACTATACTCACTTCTCTTAGTATTATCAATCTAACTCATATTATTAGCCATATTATGCTTATATGAACGACCAGAACGACAATTACTGTACTTATTACTCTTATCATTATCAATCTAAGTCATATTATTAGCCATATTATGCTTATATGATCGATAGAACGACAATTACTATACTCACTACTCTTATTATTATCAATCTAACTCATATTATTAGCCATATTATGCTTATATGATCGATAGAACGACAATTACTGTACTTATTACTCTTATCATTATCGATCTAACTCATATTATTAGCCATATTATGCTTATATGATCGATAGAACGACAATTACTATACTTATTACTCTTATTATTACCAACCTAACTCATATTATTAGCCATATTATGCCTTATATGATCGATAGAGCGACAATTACTATACTTATTACTCTCATTATTATAAATCTAACTCATATTATTAGCCATATTATGCTTATATGATCGATAGAACGACATTTACTATACTTATTACTCTTATTATTATGAATCTAACTCATATTATTAACCATACTATGCAGATATGATCGATAGAACTACAATTACTATACTCATTACTCTTATTATTATTAATCTAACTGATATTAGTAGCCATATTATGCTTATATGATCGATAGAACGACAATTACTATACTTATTACTCTTATTATCATCAATCTAACTCATATTATTAGCCATATTATGCTTATATGATCGATAGAACGACAAATACTGTACTTATTACTCTTATCATTATCAATCTAAGTCATATTATTAGCCATATTATGCTTATATGATCGATAGAACGACAATTACTATACTTATTACTCTTATTATTATCAAACTAACTCATATTATTAGCCATATTATGCTTATATGATCGATAGAACGACAATTACTATACTTATTACTCTTATTATTATCAATCTAACTCATATTATTAGCCATATTATGCTTATATGATCGATAGAACGACAATTACTATACTTAGTACTCTTGTTATTATCAATCTAACTCATATTATTGGCCATATTATGCTTATATGATCGATAGAACGAGAATTACTATACTCACTTCTCTTAGTATTATCAATCTAACTCATATTATTAGCCATATTATGCTTAAATGATCGATAGAACGACAATTACTATACTTATTACTCTTATTATTATCAATCTAACTCATATTATTAGCCATATTATGCTTCTATGTTCGATAGAACGACAATTACTATACTTATTACTCTTATTATTATATTTCTAACTCATATTATTAGCCATATTATGCTTATATGATCGATAGAACGACAATTACTATACTTATTACTCTTATTATTACCAACCTAACTCATATTATTAGCCATATTATGCTTATATGATCGATAGAGCGACAATTACTATACTTATTACTCTCATTATTATAAATCTAACTCATATTATTAACCATATTATGCAGATATGATCGATAGAACGACAATTACTATACTTATTACTCTTATTATTATCACTCTAACTCATATTATTAGCCATATTATGCTTATATGATAGATAGAACGACAATTACTGTACTTATTACTCTTATTGTTATCAATCTAACTCATATTATTAGCCATATTATGCTTTTATGATCGATAGAACGAGAATTACTATACTCACTACTCTTAGTATTATCAATCTAACTCATATTATTAGCCATATTATGCTTAAATGATCGATAGAACGACAATTACTATACTTATTACTCTTATTATTATCAATCTAACTCATATTATTAGCCATATTATGCTTATATGATCGATAGAACGACAAATACTATACTTATTACTCTTATTATTATCAACCTAACTCATATTATTAGCCATATTATGCTTATATGATCGAGAGAACGACAATTACTATACTTATTACTCTTATTATTATCAATCTAACTCATATTATTAGCCATATTATGCTTAAATGATCGATAGAACGACAATTACTATATTTATTATTCTTATTATTATCAATCTAACTCATACTATTAGCCATATTATGCTAATATGATCGATAGAACGACAATTACTAAACTCACTACTCTTATTATTATCAATCTAACTCATATTATTAGCCATATTATGCTTATATGAACGACAGAACGACAATTACTGTACTTATTACTCTTATCATTATCAATCTAAGTCATATTATTAGCCATATTATGCTTATATGATCGATAGAACGACAATTACTATACTTATTACTCTTATTATTATATTTCTAACTCATATTATTAGCCATATTATGCTTATATGATCGATAGAACGACAATTACTATACTTATTACTCTTATTATTATGAATCTAACTCATATTATTAACCATATTATGCAGATATGATCGATAGAACTACAATTACTATACTCATTACTCTTATTATTATTAATCTAACTGATATTATTAGCCATATTTTGCTTATATGATCGATAGAACGACAATTACTATACTTATTACTCTTATTATCATCAATCTAACTCATATTATTAGCCATATTATGCAGATATGATCGATAGAACTACTATTACTATACTCATTACTCTTATTATTATCAATCTAACTCATATTATTAGTCATATTATGCTTATATGATCGATAGAACGACAATTACTATACTTATTACTCTTATTATTATCAATCTAACTCATATTATTAGCCATATTATGCTTATATGATCGATAGAACGAGAATTACTATACTCACTACTCTTAGTATTATCAATCTAACACATATTATTAGCCATATTATGCTTATATTATCGATAGAACGACAATTACTATACTTATTACTGTTATTATTATCAATCTAACTCATATTATTAGCCATATTATGCTTAAATGATCGATAGAACGACAATTACTATACTTATTACACTCACTGTTATCAATGTAACTCATATTATTAACCATATTATGCAAATTTGATCGATAGAACGACAATCACTATACTTATTACTCTTATTATTATCAACCTAACTCATATTATTAGCCATATTATGCTTAAATGATCGATAGAACGACAATTACTATACTTATTACACTCACTGTTATCAATCTAACTCATATTATTAACCATATTATGCAAATTTGATCGATAGAACGACAATCACTATACTTATTACTCTTATTATTATCAACCTAACTCATATTATTAGCCATATTATGCGTATATGATCGATAGAATGACAATTACTATACTCACTACTCTTATTATTATCAATCTAACTCATATTATTAGCCATATTATGCTTATATGTTCGATAGAACGATAATTTCTATACTTATTACTCTTATTATTATCAATCTAACTCATCTTATTAGCCATATTATGCTTATATGATCGGTAGAACGAGAATTACTATACTAACTCATATTATTAGCCATATTATGCTTATATGATCGATAGAACGACAATTACTATACTTATTACTGTTATTATTATCAATCTAACTCATATAATTAGCCATATTATGCTTATATGATCGACAGAACGACAATTACTGTACTTATTACTCTTATTATTATCAACCTAACTCATATTATTAGCCATATTATGCTTATATGATCGATAGAACGACAATTACTATACTTATTACTCTTATTATTATCAATCTAACTCATATTATTAGCCATATTATGCTTAAATGATCGATAGA
The DNA here is from genome assembly GCF_050947335.1 of Megachile rotundata. Classification (NCBI taxonomy): domain Eukaryota; kingdom Metazoa; phylum Arthropoda; class Insecta; order Hymenoptera; family Megachilidae; genus Megachile; species Megachile rotundata. The sequence continues at coordinate 90,058 of NW_027473453.1, read as the reverse complement.
ACGACAATTACTATACGTATTACTCTTATTATTATCAATCTAACTGATATTATTAGCCATATTATGCTTACATGATCGATAGAACGAGAATTACTATACTCACTACTCTTAGTATTATCAATCTAACTCATATTATTAGCCATATTATGCTTAAATGATCGATAGAACGACAATTACTATACTTATTACTCTTATTATTATCAATCTAACTCATATTATTAGCCATATTATGCTTAAATGATCGATAGAACGACAATTACTATACTTATTACTGTTATTATTATCAATCTAACTCATATAATTAGCCATATTATGCTTATATGATCGACAGAACGACAATTACTGTACTTATTACTCTTATTATTATCAACCTAACTCATATTATTAGCCATATTATGCTTATATGATCGATAGAACGACAATTACTATACTTATTACTCTTATTATTATTAATCTAACTCATATTATTAGCCAAATTATGCTTATACGATCGATAGGACGAGAATTACTATACTCACTACTCTTAGTATTATCAATCTAACTCATATTATTAGCCATATTATGCTTATATTATCGATAGAACGACAATTACTATACTTATTACTGTTATTATTATCAACCTAACTCATATTATTAGCCATATTATGCTTAAATGATCGATAGAACGACAATTACTATACTTATTACTCTTATTATTATCAATCTAACTCATATTATTAGCCATATTATGCTTAAATGATCGATAGAACGACAATTACTATACTTATTACTCTTATTATTATCAATCTAACTCATACTATTAGCCATATTATGCTTATATGATCGATAGAACGACAATTACTATAATCACTACTCTTATTATTATCAATCTAACTCATATTATTAGCCATATTATGCTTAAATGATCGATAGAACAACAATTACTATACCTATTACACTTATTATTATCAACCTAACTCATATTATTAGCCATATTATGCTTATATGATCGATAGAACGACAATTGCTATACTTATTACTGTTATTATTATCAATCTAACTCATCTAATTAGCCATATTATGCTTATATGATCGACAGAACGACAAATACTATACTTATTACTCTTATTATTATCAATCTAACTCATATTATTAGCCATATTATGCTTATATGATCGATAGAACGACAATTACTATACTTAGTACTCTTATTATTATCAATCTAACTCATATTATTGGCCATATTATGCTTATATGATCGATAGAACGAGAATTACTATACTCACTTCTCTTAGTATTATCAATCTAACTCATATTATTAGCCATATTATGCTTAAATGATCGATAGAACGACAATTACTATACTTATTACTCTTATTATTATCAATCTAACTCATATTATTAGCCATATTATGCTTATATGATCGATAGAACGAGAATTACTATACTCACTACTCTTAGTATTATCAATCTAACTCATATTATTAGCCATATTATGCTTATATGATCGAAAGAACGACAATTACTATACTTATTACTCTTATTATTATCAATCTAACTCATATTATTAGCCATATTATGCTTATATGATCGATAGAACGAGAATTACTATACTCACTACACATAGTATTATCAATCTAACTCATATTATTAACCATATTATGCTAATATGATCGATAGAACTACAATTACTATACTCATTACTCTTATTATTATCAATCCAACTCATATTATTAGCCATATTATGCTTAAATGATCGATAGAACGACAATTACTATACTTATTACTCTTATTATTATCAATCTAACTCATATTATTAGCCATATTATGCTTAAATGATCGATAGAACGACAATTACTATACTTATTACTCTTATTATTATCAATCTAACTCATACTATTAGCCATATTATGCTTATATGATCGATAGAACGACAATTACTATAATCACTACTCTTATTATTATCAATCTAACTCATATTATTAGCCATATTATGCTTAAATGATCGATAGAACAACAATTACTATACCTATTACACTTATTATTATCAACCTAACTCATATTATTAGCCATATTATGCTTATATGATCGATAGAACGACAATTACTATACTTATTACTGTTATTATTATCAATCTAACTCATCTAATTAGCCATATTATGCTTATATGATCGACAGAACGACAAATACTATACTTATTACTCTTATTATTATCAATCTAACTCATATTATTAGCCATATTATGCTTATATGATCGATAGAACGACAATTACTATACTTAGTACTCTTATTATTATCAATCTAACTCATATTATTGGCCATATTATGCTTATATGATCGATAGAACGAGAATTACTATACTCACTTCTCTTAGTATTATCAATCTAACTCATATTATTAGCCATATTATGCTTATATGATCGAAAGAACGACAATTACTATACTTATTACTCTTATTATTATCAATCTAACTCATATTATTAGCCATATTATGCTTATATGATCGATAGAACGAGAATTACTATACTCACTACACATAGTATTATCAATCTAACTCATATTATTAACCATATTATGCTAATATGATCGATAGAACTACAATTACTATACTCATTACTCTTATTATTATCAATCCAACTCATATTATTAGCCATATTATGCTTAAATGATCGATAGAACGACAATTACTATACTTATTACTCTTATTATTATCAATCTAACTCATATTATTAGCCATATTATGCTTAAATGATCGATAGAACGACAATTACTATACTTATTACTCTTATTATTATCAATCTAACTCATACTATTAGCCATATTATGCTTATATGATCGATAGAACGACAATTACTATAATCACTACTCTTATTATTATCAACCTAACTCATATTATTAGCCATATTATGCTTAAATGATCGATAGAACAACAATTACTATACTTATTACTCTTATTATTATAAATCTAACTCATATTATTAGCCATATTATGCTTATATGATCGATAGAACGACAATTACTATACTTATTACTCTTATTATTATGAATCTAACTCATATTATTAACCATATTATGCAGATATGATCGATAGAACTACAATTACTATACTCATTACTCTTATTATTATTAATCTAACTGATATTATTAGCCATATTATGCTTATATGATCGATTGAACGACAAATACTATACTTATTACTCTTATTATTATCAATCTAACTCATATTATTAACCATATTATGCTAATATGATCGACAGAACGACAATTACTATACTTATTACACTCACTGTTATCAATCAAACTCATATTATTAACCATATTATGCAAATTTGATCGATAGAACGACAATCAGTCTACTTATTACTCTTATTATTATCAACCTAACTCATATTCTTAGCCATATTATGCTTATATGATCGATAGAACGACAATCACTATACTTATCACTCTTATTACTATCAACCTAACTCATATTATTAGCCATATTATGCTTATATTATCGATATAACGACAATCACTATACTTATTATTCTTATTATTATCAACCTAACTCATATTATTAGCCATATTATGCTTATATTATCGATATAACGACAATTACTATACTTATTACTCTTATTATTATCAATCTAACTCATATTATTAGTCATATTATGCTTATATGATCGATAGAACGACAATTACTATACTTATTACTCTTATTATTATCAATCTAACTCATATTATTAGCCATATTATGCTTATATGATCGATAGAACGAGAATTACTATACTCACTACTCTTAGTATTATCAATCTAACTCATATTATTAGCCATATTATGCTTATATTATCGATAGAACGACAATTACTATACTTATTACTGTTATTATTATCAATCTAACTCATATTATTAGCCATATTATGCTTAAATGATCGATATAACGACAATCACTATACTTATTATTCTTATTATTATCAACCTAACTCATATTATTAGCCATATTATGCTTATATTATCGATATAACGACAATTACTATACTTATTACTCTTATTATTATCAATCTAACTCATATTATTAGTCATATTATGCTTATATGATCGATAGAACGACAATTACTATACTTATTACTCTTATTATTATCAATCTAACTCATATTATTAGCCATATTATGCTTATATGATCGATAGAACGAGAATTACTATACTCACTACTCTTAGTATTATCAATCTAACTCATATTATTAGCCATATTATGCTTATATTATCGATAGAACGACAATTACTATACTTATTACTGTTATTATTATCAATCTAACTCATATTATTAGCCATATTATGCTTAAATGATCGATAGAACGACAATTACTATACTTATTACACTCACTGTTATCAATGTAACTCATATTATTAACCATATTATGCAAATTTGATCGATAGAACGACAATCACTATACTTATTACTCTTATTATTATCAACCTAACTCATATTATTAGCCATATTATGCTTAAATGATCGATAGAACGACAATTACTATACTTATTACACTCACTGTTATCAATCTAACTCATATTATTAACCATATTATGCAAATTTGATCGATAGAACGACAATCACTATACTTATTACTCTAAATTATTATCAACCTAACTCATATTATTAGCCATATTATGCGTATATGATCGATAGAACGAGAATTACTATACTCACTACTCTTAGTATTATCAATCTAACTCATATTATTAGCCATATTATGCTTATATGATCGATAGAACGAGAATTACTATACTCACTACTCTTAGTATTATCAATCTAACTCATATTATTAGCCATATTATGCTTAAATGATCGATAGAACGACAATTACTATACTTATTACTCTTATTATTATCAATCTAACTCATACTATTAGCCATATTATGCTTATATGATCGATAGAACGACAATTACTATAATCACTACTCTTATTATTATCAATCTAACTCATATTATTAGCCATATTATGCTTAAATGATCGATAGAACAACAATTACTATACCTATTACACTTATTATTATCAACCTAACTCATATTATTAGCCATATTATGCTTATATGATCGATAGAACGACAATTACTATACTTATTACTGTTATTATTATCAATCTAACTCATCTAATTAGCCATATTATGCTTATATGATCGACAGAACGACAAATACTATACTTATTACTCTTATTATTATCAATCTAACTCATATTATTAGCCATATTATGCTTATATGATCGATAGAACGACAATTACTATACTTAGTACTCTTATTATTATCAATCTAACTCATATTATTGGCCATATTATGCTTATATGATCGATAGAACGAGAATTACTATACTCACTTCTCTTAGTATTATCAATCTAACTCATATTATTAGCCATATTATGCTTAAATGATCGATAGAACGACAATTACTATACTTATTACTCTTATTATTATCAATCTAACTCATATTATTAGCCATATTATGCTTAAATGATCGATAGAACGACAATTACTATACTTATTACACTCACTGTTATCAATCTAACTCATATTATTAACCATATTATGCAAATTTGATCGATAGAACGACAATCACTATACTTATTACTCTAAATTATTATCAACCTAACTCATATTATTAGCCATATTATGCGTATATGATCGATAGAATGACAATTACTATACTCACTACTCTTATTATTATCAATCTAACTCATATTATTAGCCATATTATGCTTATATGATCGATAGAACGATAATTTCTATACTTATTACTCTTATTATTATCAATCTAACTCATATTATTAGCCATATTATGCTTATATGATCGATAGAACGAGAATTACTATACTAACTCATATTATTAGCCATATTATGCTTATATGATCGATAGAACGACAATTACTATACTTATTACTGTTATTATTATCAATCTAACTCATATAATTAGCCATATTATGCTTATATGATCGACAGAACGACAATTACTGTACTTATTACTCTTATTATTATCAACCTAACTCATATTATTAGCCATATTATGCTTATATGATCGATAGAACGATAATTTCTATACTTATTACTCTTATTATTATTAATGTAACTCATATTATTAGCCATATTATGCTTATATGATCGATAGAACGAGAATTACTATACTAACTCATATTATTAGCCATATTATGCTTATATGATCGATAGAACGACAATCACTATACTTATTACTCTTATTATTATCAACCTAACTCATATTATTAGCCATATTATGCTTACATGATCGACAGAACGACAATTACTATACTTATTACACTCACTGTTATCAATCTAACTCATATTATTAACCATATTATGCAAATTTGATCGATAGAACAACAATCACTATACTTATTACTCTTATTATTATCAACCTAACTCATATTATTAGCCATATTATGCTTATATGATCGATAGAACGACAATTACTATACTTATTACTCTTATTATTATTAATCTAACTCATATTATTAGCCAAATTATGCTTATACGATCGATAGAACGAGAATTACTATACTCACTACTCTTAGTATTATCAATCTAACTCATATTATTAGCCATATTATCCTTATATTATTCGTAGAACGACAATTACTGTACTTATTACTGTTATTATTCTCAATCTAACTCATATTATTAGCCATATTATGCTTAAATGATCGATAGAACGACAATTACTATACTTATTACACCCACTGTTATCAATGTAACTCATATTATTAACCATATTATGCAAATTTGATCGATAGAACGACAATCACTATACTTATTACTCTTATTATTATCAACCTAACTCATATTATTAGCCATATTATGCTTAAATGATCGATAGAACGACAATTACTATACTTATTACACTCACTGTTATCAATCTAACTCATATTATTAACCATATTATGCAAATTTGATCGATAGAACGACAATCACTATACTTATTACTCTTATTATTATCAACCTAACTCATATTATTAGCCATATTATGCGTATATGATCGATAGAATGACAATTACTATACTCACTACTCTTATTATTATCAATCTAACTCATATTATTAGCCATATTATGCTTATATGATCGATAGAACGATAATTTCTATACTTATTACTCTTATTATTATCAATCTAACTCATATTATTAGCCATATTATGCTTATATGATCGGTAGAACGAGAATTACTATACTAACTCATATTATTAGCCATATTATGCTTATATGATCGATAGAACGACAATTACTATACTTATTACTGTTATTATTATCAATCTAACTCATATAATTAGCCATATTATGCTTATATGATCGACAGAACGACAATTACTGTACTTATTACTCTTATTATTATCAACCTAACTCATATTATTAGCCATATTATGCTTATATGATCGATAGAACGACAATTACTATACTTATTACTCTTATTATTATCAATCTAACTCATATTATTAGCCATATTATGCTTAAATGATCGATAGAACGACAATTACTATACTTATTACTCTTATTATTATTAATCTAACTCATATTATTAGCCAAATTATGCTTATACGATCGATAGGACGAGAATTACTATACTCACTACTCTTAGTATTATCAATCTAACTCATATTATTAGCCATATTATGCTTATATTATCGATAGAACGACAATTACTATACTTATTACTGTTATTATTATCAACCTAACTCATATTATTAGCCATATTATGCTTAAATGATCGATAGAACGACAATTACTATACTTATTACTCTTATTATTATCAATCTAACTCATATTATTAGCCATATTATGCTTAAATGATCGATAGAACGACAATTACTATACTTATTACTCTTATTATTATCAATCTAACTCATACTATTAGCCATATTATGCTTATATGATCGATAGAACGACAATTACTATAATCACTACTCTTATTATTATCAATCTAACTCATATTATTAGCCATATTATGCTTAAATGATCGATAGAACAACAATTACTATACCTATTACACTTATTATTATCAACCTAACTCATATTATTAGCCATATTATGCTTATATGATCGATAGAACGACAATTACTATACTTATTACTGTTATTATTATCAATCTAACTCATCTAATTAGCCATATTATGCTTATATGATCGACAGAACGACAAATACTATACTTATTACTCTTATTATTATCAATCTAACTCATATTATTAGCCATATTATGCTTATATGATCGATAGAACGACAATTACTATACTTAGTACTCTTATTATTATCAATCTAACTCATATTATTGGCCATATTATGCTTATATGATCGATAGAACGAGAATTACTATACTCACTTCTCTTAGTATTATCAATCTAACTCATATTATTAGCCATATTATGCTTAAATGATCGATAGAACGACAATTACTATACTTATTACTCTTATTATTATCAATCTAACTCATATTATTAGCCATATTATGCTTATATGATCGATAGAACGAGAATTACTATACTCACTACTCTTAGTATTATCAATCTAACTCATATTATTAGCCATATTATGCTTATATGATCGAAAGAACGACAATTACTATACTTATTACTCTTATTATTATCAATCTAACTCATATTATTAGCCATATTATGCTTATATGATCGATAGAACGAGAATTACTATACTCACTACACATAGTATTATCAATCTAACTCATATTATTAACCATATTATGCTAATATGATCGATAGAACTACAATTACTATACTCATTACTCTTATTATTATCAATCCAACTCATATTATTAGCCATATTATGCTTAAATGATCGATAGAACGACAATTACTATACTTATTACTCTTATTATTATCAATCTAACTCATATTATTAGCCATATTATGCTTAAATGATCGATAGAACGACAATTATTATACTTATTACACTCACTGTTATCAATCTAACTCATATTATTAACCATATTATGCAAATTTGATCGATAGAACGACAATCACTATACTCATTACTCTTATTATTATCAACCTAACTCATATTATTAGCCATATTATGCTTAAATGATCGATAGAACAACAATTACTATACTTATTACTCTTATTATTATAAATCTAACTCATATTATTAGCCATATTATGCTTATATGATCGATAGAACGACAATTACTATACTTATTACTCTTATTATTATGAATCTAACTCATATTATTAACCATATTATGCAGATATGATCGATAGAACTACAATTACTATACTCATTACTCTTATTATTATTAATCTAACTGATATTATTAGCCATATTATGCTTATATGATCGATTGAACGACAAATACTATACTTATTACTCTTATTATTATCAATCTAACTCATATTATTAACCATATTATGCTAATATGATCGACAGAACGACAATTACTATACTTATTACACTCACTGTTATCAATCAAACTCATATTATTAACCATATTATGCAAATTTGATCGATAGAACGACAATCAGTCTACTTATTACTCTTATTATTATCAACCTAACTCATATTCTTAGCCATATTATGCTTATATGATCGATAGAACGACAATCACTATACTTATCACTCTTATTACTATCAACCTAACTCATATTATTAGCCATATTATGCTTATATTATCGATATAACGACAATCACTATACTTATTATTCTTATTATTATCAACCTAACTCATATTATTAGCCATATTATGCTTATATTATCGATATAACGACAATTACTATACTTATTACTCTTATTATTATCAATCTAACTCATATTATTAGTCATATTATGCTTATATGATCGATAGAACGACAATTACTATACTTATTACTCTTATTATTATCAATCTAACTCATATTATTAGCCATATTATGCTTATATGATCGATAGAACGAGAATTACTATACTCACTACTCTTAGTATTATCAATCTAACTCATATTATTAGCCATATTATGCTTATATTATCGATAGAACGACAATTACTATACTTATTACTGTTATTATTATCAATCTAACTCATATTATTAGCCATATTATGCTTAAATGATCGATATAACGACAATCACTATACTTATTATTCTTATTATTATCAACCTAACTCATATTATTAGCCATATTATGCTTATATTATCGATATAACGACAATTACTATACTTATTACTCTTATTATTATCAATCTAACTCATATTATTAGTCATATTATGCTTATATGATCGATAGAACGACAATTACTATACTTATTACTCTTATTATTATCAATCTAACTCATATTATTAGCCATATTATGCTTATATGATCGATAGAACGAGAATTACTATACTCACTACTCTTAGTATTATCAATCTAACTCATATTATTAGCCATATTATGCTTATATTATCGATAGAACGACAATTACTATACTTATTACTGTTATTATTATCAATCTAACTCATATTATTAGCCATATTATGCTTAAATGATCGATAGAACGACAATTACTATACTTATTACACTCACTGTTATCAATGTAACTCATATTATTAACCATATTATGCAAATTTGATCGATAGAACGACAATCACTATACTTATTACTCTTATTATTATCAACCTAACTCATATTATTAGCCATATTATGCTTAAATGATCGATAGAACGACAATTACTATACTTATTACACTCACTGTTATCAATCTAACTCATATTATTAACCATATTATGCAAATTTGATCGATAGAACGACAATCACTATACTTATTACTCTAAATTATTATCAACCTAACTCATATTATTAGCCATATTATGCGTATATGATCGATAGAATGACAATTACTATACTCACTACTCTTATTATTATCAATCTAACTCATATTATTAGCCATATTATGCTTATATGATCGATAGAACGATAATTTCTATACTTATTACTCTTATTATTATCAATCTAACTCATATTATTAGCCATATTATGCTTATATGATCGATAGAACGAGAATTACTATACTAACTCATATTATTAGCCATATTATGCTTATATGATCGATAGAACGACAATTACTATACTTATTACTGTTATTATTATCAATCTAACTCATATAATTAGCCATATTATGCTTATATGATCGACAGAACGACAATTACTGTACTTATTACTCTTATTATTATCAACCTAACTCATATTATTAGCCATATTATGCTTATATGATCGATAGAACGATAATTTCTATACTTATTACTCTTATTATTATTAATGTAACTCATATTATTAGCCATATTATGCTTATATGATCGATAGAACGAGAATTACTATACTAACTCATATTATTAGCCATATTATGCTTATATGATCGATAGAACGACAATCACTATACTTATTACTCTTATTATTATCAACCTAACTCATATTATTAGCCATATTATGCTTACATGATCGACAGAACGACAATTACTATACTTATTACACTCACTGTTATCAATCTAACTCATATTATTAACCATATTATGCAAATTTGATCGATAGAACAACAATCACTATACTTATTACTCTTATTATTATCAACCTAACTCATATTATTAGCCATATTATGCTTATATGATCGATAGAACGACAATTACTATACTTATTACTCTTATTATTATTAATCTAACTCATATTATTAGCCAAATTATGCTTATACGATCGATAGAACGAGAATTACTATACTCACTACTCTTAGTATTATCAATCTAACTCATATTATTAGCCATATTATCCTTATATTATTCGTAGAACGACAATTACTGTACTTATTACTGTTATTATTCTCAATCTAACTCATATTATTAGCCATATTATGCTTAAATGATCGATAGAACGACAATTACTATACTTATTACACCCACTGTTATCAATGTAACTCATATTATTAACCATATTATGCAAATTTGATCGATAGAACGACAATCACTATACTTATTACTCTTATTATTATCAACCTAACTCATATTATTAGCCATATTATGCTTAAATGATCGATAGAACGACAATTACTATACTTATTACTCTTATTATTATAAATCTAACTCATATTATTAGCCATATTATGCTTATATGATCGATAAAACGACAATTACTATACTCACTACTCTTATTATTATCAATCTAGCTCATATTATTAGCCATATTATGCTTATATGATCGATAGAACGACAATTACTGTACTTATTACTCTTATCATTATCGATCTAACTCATATTATTAGCCATATTATGCAAATTTGATCGATAGAACGACAATCACTATACTTATTACTCTTATTATTATGAATCTAACTCATATTATTAACCATACTATGCAGATATGATCGATAGAACTACAATTACTATACTCATTACTCTTATTATTATTAATCTAACTGATATTATTAGCCATATTATGCTTATATGATCGATAGAACGACAATTACTATACTTATTACTCTTATTATCATCAATCTAACTCACATTATTAGCCATATTATGCTTATATGATCGATAGAACGACAAATACTGTACTTATTACTCTTATCATTATCAATCTAAGTCATATTATTAGCCATATTATGCTTATATGATCGATGGAACGATAATTACTATACTTATTACTCTTATTATTATCAACCTAACTCATATTATTAGCCATATTATGCTTATATGAACGACAGAACGACAATTACTGTACATATTACTCTTATCATTATCAATCTAAGTCATATTATTAGCCATATTATGCTTATATGATCGATAGGACGACAATTACTATACTTATTACTCTTATTATTATCAACCTAACTCATACTATTAGCCATATTATGCTTATATGAACGACAGAACGACAATTACTGTACTTATTACTCTTATCATTATCAATCTAAGTCATATTATTAGCCATATTATGCTTATATGATCGATAGAACGACAATTACTATACTTACTACTCTTATTATTATCAATCTAACTCATATTATTAGCCATATTATGCTTATATGATCGATAGAACGACAATTACTGTACTTATTACTCTTATTATTATGAATCTAACTCATATTATTAACCATATTATGCAGATATGATCGATAGAACTACAATTACTATACTCATTACTCTTATTATTATTAATCTAACTCATATTATTAGCCATATTATGCTTCTATGTTCGATAGAACGAGAATTACTATACTCACTACTCTTAGTATTATCAACCTAACTCATATTATTAGCCATATTATGCTTATATTATCGATAGAACGACAATTACTATACTTATTACTGTTATTATTACCAATCTAACGCATATTATTAGCCATATTATGCTTATATGATCGATAGAACGACAATTACTGTACTTATTACTCTTATCATTATCGATCTAACTCATATTATTAGCCATATTATGCTTATATGATCGATAGAACGACAATTACTATACTTATTACTCTTATTATTATCAATCTAACTCATATTATTAGCCATATTATGCTTATATGATCGATAGAACGACAATCACTATACTTATTACTCTTATTATTATCAACCTAACTCATATTATTAGCCATATTATGCTTAAATGATCGATAGAACAACAATTACTATACTTATTACTCTTATCATTATAAATCTAACTCATATTATTAGCCATATTATGCTTATATGATCGATAGAACGACAATTACTATACTTATTACTCTTATTATTATGAATCTAACTCATATTATTAACCATATTATGCAGATATGATCGATAGAACTACAATTACTATACTCATTACTCTTATTATTATTAATCTAACTGATATTATTAGCCATATTATGCTTATATGATCGATTGAACGACAATTACTATACTTATTACTCTTATTATCATCAATCTAACTCATATTATTAGCCATATTAAGCTTATGTGATCGATAGAACGACAAATACTATACTTATTACTCTTATTATTATCAATCTAACTCATATTATTAACCATATTATGCTAATATGAACGATAGAACTACAATTACTATACTCATTACTCTTATTATTATCAATCCAACTCATGTTATTACCCATATTATGCTTATATGATCGATAGAACGACAATCACTATACTTATTACTCTTATTATTATCAACCTAACTCATATTATTAGCCACATTATGCTTATATGATCGATAGAACGACAACCACTATACTTATTACTCTTATTATTATCAACCTAACTCATATTATTAGCCATATTATGCTTATATTATCGATATAACGACAATTACTATACTTATTACTGTTATTATCATCAATCAAACTCATATTATTAGCCATATTATGCTTATATGATCGATAGAACGACAAATACTATACTTATTACTCTTATTATTATCAATTTAACTCATATTATTAACCATATTATGCTAATATGATCGATAGAACGACAATTACTATACTTATTACTCTTATTATTATCAACCTAACTCATATTATTAGCCATATTATGCTTAAATGATCGATAGAACAACAATTACTATACTTATTACTCTCATTATTATAAATCTAACACATATTATTAGCCATATTATGCTTATATGATCGATAGAACGACAATCACTATACTTATTACTCTTATTATTATCAACCTAACTCATATTATTAGCCATATTATGCTTATATTATCGATATAACGACAATTACTATACTTATTACTGTTATTATCATCAATCAAACTCATATTATTAGCCATATTATGCTTATATGATCGATAGAACGACAATTACTATACTTATTACTCTTATTATTATGAATCTAACTCATATTATTAACCATATTATGCAGATATGATCGATAGAACTACAATTACTATACTCATTACTCTTATTATTATTAATCTAACTGATATTATTAGCCATATTATGCTTATATGATCGATAGAACGACAATTACTATACTTATTACTCTTATTATCATCAATCTAACTCATATTATTAGCCATATTATGCTTATATGATCGATAGAACGACAAATACTATACTTATTACTCTTATTATTATCAATCTAACTCATATCATTAACCATATTATGCAAATTTGATCGATAGAACGACAATCACTCTACTTATTACTCTTATTATTATCAACCTAACTCATATTATTAGGCATATTATGCTTATATGATCGATATAACGACAATCACTATACTTATTACTCTTATTATTATCAACCTAACTCATATTACTAGCCATATTATGCTTATATTATCGATATAACGACAATTACTATACTTATTACTGTTATTATTATCAATCTAACTCATATTATTAGCCATATTATGCTTATATGAACGACAGAACGACAATTACTGTACTAATTACTCTTATCATTATCAATCTAAGTCATATTATTAGCCATATTATGCTTATATGATCGATAGAACGACAATTACTATACTTATTACTCTTATTATTATAAATCGAACTCATATTATTAGCCATATTATGCTTATATGATCGATAGAACGACAATTACTATACTTATTACTCTTATTATTATGAATCTAACTCATATTATTAACCATATTATGCAGATATGATCGATAGAACTACAATTACTATACTCATTACTCTTATTATTATTAATCTAACTGACATTATTAGCCATATTATGCTTATATGATCGATTGAACGACAATTACTATACTTATTACTCTTATTATCATCAATCTAACTCATATTATTAGCCATATTATGCTTCTATGTTCGATAGAACGAGAATTACTATACTCACTTCTCTTAGTATTATCAATCTAACTCATATTATTAGCCATATTATGCTTAAATGATCGATAGAACGACAATTACCATACTTATTACTCTTATTATTATCAATCTAACTCATATTATTAGCCATATTATGCTTATATGATCGATAGAACGACAATTACTATACTTATTACTCTTATTATTATGAATCTAACTCATATTATTAACCATATTATGCAGATATGATCGATAGAACTACAATTACTATACTCATTACTCTTATCATTATCAATCTAACTCATATTATTAACCATATTATCCTAATATGACCGATAGAACTACAATTACTATACTCATTACTCTTATTATTATCAATCCAACTCATGTTATTACCCATATTATGCTTATATGATCGATAGAACGACAATCACTATACTTATTACTCTTATTATTATCAACCTAACTCATATTATTAGCCATATTATGCTTATATTATCGATAGAACGACAATTACTATACTTATTACTGTTATTATTATCAATCTAACGCATATTATTAGCCATATTATGCTTATATGATCGACAGAACGACAATTACTATACTTATTACACTCACTGTTATCAATCAAACTCATATTATTAACCATATTATGCAAATTTGATCGATAGAACGACAATCACTCTACTTATTACTCTTATTATTATCAACCTAACTCATATTATTAGCCATATTATGCTTATATGATCGATAGAACGACAATCACTATACTTATTACTCTTATTATTATCAACCTCACTCATATTATTAGCCATATTATGCTTATATTATCGATATAACGACAATTACTATACTTATTACTGTTATTATTATCAATCTAACTCATATTATTAGCCATATTATGCTTATATGAACGACAGAACGACAATTACTGTACTTATTACTCTTATCATTATCAATCTAAGTCATATTATTAGCCATATTATGCTTATATGATCGATAGAACGACAATTACTATACTTATTACTCTTATTATTATAAATCTAACTCATATTATTAGCCATATTATGCTTATATTGTCGATATAACGACAATTACTATACTTATTACTGTTATTATTATCAATCTAACGCATATTATTAGCCATATTATGCTTATATGATCGACAGAACGACAATTACTATACTTATTACACTCACTGTTATCAATCAAACTCATATTATTAACCATATTATGCAAATTTGATCGATAGAACGACAATCACTCTACTTATTACTCTTATTATTATCAACCTAACTCATATTATTAGCCATATTATGCTTATATTATCGATATAACGACAATTACTATACTTATTACTGTTATTATTATCAATCTAACTCATATTATTAGCCATATTATGCTTATATGAACGACAGAACGACAATTACTGTACTTATTACTCTTATCATTATCAATCTAAGTCATATTATTAGCCATATTATGCTTATATGATCGATAGAACGACAATTACTATACTTATTACTCTTATTATTATGAATCTAACTCATATTATTAACCATATTATGCAGATATGATCGATAGAACTACAATTACTATACTCATTACTCTTATCATTATCAATCTAACTCATATTATTAACCATATTATCCTAATATGACCGATAGAACTACAATTACTATACTCATTACTCTTATTATTATCAATCCAACTCATGTTATTACCCATATTATGCTTATATGATCGATAGAACGACAATCACTATACTTATTACTCTTATTATTATCAACCTAACTCATATTATTAGCCATATTATGCTTATATTATCGATAGAACGACAATTACTATACTTATTACTGTTATTATTATCAATCTAACGCATATTATTAGCCATATTATGCTTATATGATCGACAGAACGACAATTACTATACTTATTACACTCACTGTTATCAATCAAACTCATATTATTAACCATATTATGCAAATTTGATCGATAGAACGACAATCACTCTACTTATTACTCTTATTATTATCAACCTAACTCATATTATTAGCCATATTATGCTTATATGATCGATAGAACGACAATCACTATACTTATTACTCTTATTATTATCAACCTCACTCATATTATTAGCCATATTATGCTTATATTATCGATATAACGACAATTACTATACTTATTACTGTTATTATTATCAATCTAACTCATATTATTAGCCATATTATGCTTATATGAACGACAGAACGACAATTACTGTACTTATTACTCTTATCATTATCAATCTAAGTCATATTATTAGCCATATTATGCTTATATGATCGATAGAACGACAATTACTATACTTATTACTCTTATTATTATAAATCTAACTCATATTATTAGCCATATTATGCTTATATTGTCGATATAACGACAATTACTATACTTATTACTGTTATTATTATCAATCTAACGCATATTATTAGCCATATTATGCTTATATGATCGACAGAACGACAATTACTATACTTATTACACTCACTGTTATCAATCAAACTCATATTATTAACCATATTATGCAAATTTGATCGATAGAACGACAATCACTCTACTTATTACTCTTATTATTATCAACCTAACTCATATTATTAGCCATATTATGCTTATATTATCGATATAACGACAATTACTATACTTATTACTGTTATTATTATCAATCTAACTCATATTATTAGCCATATTATGCTTATATGAACGACAGAACGACAATTACTGTACTTATTACTCTTATCATTATCAATCTAAGTCATATTATTAGCCATATTATGCTTATATGATCGATAGAACGACAATTACTATACTTATTACTCTTATTATTATAAATCTAACTCATATTATTAGCCATATTATGCTTATATGATCGATAGAACGACAATTACTATACTTATTACTCTTATTATTATGAATCTAACTCATATTATTAACCATATTATGCAGATATGATCGATAGAACTACAATTACTATACTCATTACTCTTATTATTATTAATCTAACTGATATTATTAGCCATATTTTGCTTATATGATCGATAGAACGACAATTACTATACTTATTACTCTTATTATTATAAATCTAACTCATATTATTAGCCATATTATGCTTGTATGATCGATAGAACGACAATTACTATACTTATTACTCTTATTATTATGAATCTAACTCATATTATTATCCATATTATGCAGATATGATCGATAGAACTACAATTACTATACTCATTACTCTTATTATTATTAATCTAACTGATATTATTAGCCATATTTTGCTTATATGATCGATAGAACGACAATTACTATACTTATTACTCTTATTATCATCAATCTAACTCATATTATTAGCCATATTATGCTTATATGATCGATAGAACGACAAATACTACGCTTATTACCCTTATTATTATCAATCTAACTCATATTATTAACCATATTATGCTAATATGATCGATAGAACTACAATTACTATACTCATTACTCTTATTATTATCAATCCAACTCATGTTATTACCCATATTATGCTTATATGATCGATAGAACGACAATCACTATACTTATTACTCTTATTATTATCAACCTAACTCATATTATTAGCCATATTATGCTTATATTATCGATAGAACGACAATTACTATACTTATTACTGTTATTATTATCAATCTAACGCATATTATTAGCCATATCATGCTTATATGATCGACAGAACGACAATTAGTATACTTATTACACTCACTGTTATCAATCTAACTCATATTATTAACCATATTATGCAAATTTGATCGATTGAACGACAATCACTCTACTTATTACTCTTATTATTATCAACCTAACTCATATTATTAGCCATATTATGCTTATATGATCGATAGAACGACAATCACTATACTTATTACTCTCATTATTATCAACCTAACTCATATTATTAGCCATATTATGCTTATATGAACGACAGAACGACAATTACTGTACTTATTACTCTTATCATTATCAATCTAAGTCATATTATTAGCCATATTATGCTTATATGATCGATAGAACGACAATTACTATACTCACTACTCTTATTATTATCAATCTAACTCATATTATTAGCCATATTATGCTTATATGATCGATAGAACGACAATTACTGTACTTATTACTCTTATCATTATCGATCTAACTCATATTATTAGCCATATTATGCTTATATGATCGATAGAACGACAATTACTATACTTATTACTCTTATTATTATCAACCTAACTCATATTATTAGCCATATTATGCTTATATGATCGATAGAGCGACAATTACTATACTTATTACTCTCATTATTATAAATCTAACTCATATTATTAGCCATATTATGCTTATATGATCGATAGAACGACATTTACTATACTTATTACTCTTATTATTATGAATCTAACTCATATTATTAACCATACTATGCAGATATGATCGATAGAACTACAATTACTATACTCATTACTCTTATTATTATTAATCTAACTGATATTATTAGCCATATTTTGCTTATATGATCGATAGAACGACAATTACTATACTTATTACTCTTATTATCATCAATCTAACTCATATTATTAGCCATATTATGCTTATATGATCGATAGAACGACAAATACTACGCTTATTACTCTTATTATTATCAATCTAACTCATATTATTAACCATATTATGCTAATATGATCGATAAAACTACAATTACTATACTCATTACTCTTATTATTATCAATCCAACTCATGTTATTACCCATATTATGCTTATATGATCGATAGAACGACAATCACTATACTTATTACTCTTATTATTATCAACCTAACTCATATTATTAGCCATATTATGCTTATATTATCGATAGAACGACAATTACTATACTTATTACTGTTATTATTATCAATCTAACGCATATTATTAGCCATATTATGCTTATATGATCGACAGAACGACAATTACTATACTTATTACACTCACTGTTATCAATCTAACTCATATTATTAACCATATTATGCAAATTTGATCGATTGAACGACAATCACTCTACTTATTACTCTTATTACTATCAACCTAACTCATATTATTAGCCATATTATGCTTATATGATCGATAGAACGACAATCACTATACATATTACTCTTATTATTATCAACCTAACTCATATTATTAGCCATATTATGCTTATATGAACGACAGAACGACAATTACTGTACTTATTACTCTTATCATTATCAATCTAAGTCATATTATTAGCCATATTATGCTTATATGATCGATAGAACGACAATTACTATACTCACTACTCTTATTATTATCAATCTAACTCATATTATTAGCCATATTATGCTTATATGATCGATAGAACGACAATTACTGTACTTATTACTCTTATCATTATCGATCTAACTCATATTATTAGCCATATTATGCTTATATGATCGATAGAACGACAATTACTATACTTATTACTCTTATTATTATCAACCTAACTCATATTATTAGCCATATTATGCTTATATGATCGATAGAGCGACAATTACTATACTTATTACTCTCATTATTATAAATCTAACTCATATTATTAGCCATATTATGCTTATATGATCGATAGAACGACATTTACTATACTTATTACTCTTATTATTATGAATCTAACTCATATTATTAACCATACTATGCAGATATGATCGATAGAACTACAATTACTATACTCATTACTCTTATTATTATTAATCTAACTGATATTATTAGCCATATTATGCTTATATGATCGATAGAACGACAATTACTATACTTATTACTCTTATTATCATCAATCTAACTCATATTATTAGCCATATTATGCTTATATGATCGATAGAACGACAAATACTGTACTTATTACTCTTATCATTATCAATCTAAGTCATATTATTAGCCATATTATGCTTATATGATCGATAGAACGACAATTACTATACTTATTACTCTTATTATTATCAACCTAACTCATATTATTAGCCATATTATGCTTATATGATCGATAGAACGACAATTACTATACTTATTACTCTTATTATTATCAATCTAACTCAAATTATTAGCCATATTATGCTTATATGATCGATAGAACGACAATTACTATACTTAGTACTCTTGTTATTATCAATCTAACTCATATTATTGGCCATATTATGCTTATATGATCGATAGAACGAGAATTACTATACTCACTTCTCTTAGTATTATCAATCTAACTCATATTATTAGCCATATTATGCTTATATGAACGACAGAACGACAATTACTGTACTTATTACTCTTATCATTATCAATCTAAGTCATATTATTAGCCATATTATGCTTATATGATCGATAGAACGACAATTACTATACTCACTACTCTTATTATTATCAATCTAACTCATATTATTAGCCATATTATGCTTATATGATCGATAGAACGACAATTACTGTACTTATTACTCTTATCATTATCGATCTAACTCATATTATTAGCCATATTATGCTTATATGATCGATAGAACGACAATTACTATACTTATTACTCTTATTATTACCAACCTAACTCATATTATTAGCCATATTATGCTTATATGATCGATAGAGCGACAATTACTATACTTATTACTCTCATTATTATAAATCTAACTCATATTATTAGCCATATTATGCTTATATGATCGATAGAACGACATTTACTATACTTATTACTCTTATTATTATGAATCTAACTCATATTATTAACCATACTATGCAGATATGATCGATAGAACTACAATTACTATACTCATTACTCTTATTATTATTAATCTAACTGATATTAGTAGCCATATTATGCTTATATGATCGATAGAACGACAATTACTATACTTATTACTCTTATTATCATCAATCTAACTCATATTATTAGCCATATTATGCTTATATGATCGATAGAACGACAAATACTGTACTTATTACTCTTATCATTATCAATCTAAGTCATATTATTAGCCATATTATGCTTATATGATCGATAGAACGACAATTACTATACTTATTACTCTTATTATTATCAAACTAACTCATATTATTAGCCATATTATGCTTATATGATCGATAGAACGACAATTACTATACTTATTACTCTTATTATTATCAATCTAACTCATATTATTAGCCATATTATGCTTATATGATCGATAGAACGACAATTACTATACTTAGTACTCTTGTTATTATCAATCTAACTCATATTATTGGCCATATTATGCTTATATGATCGATAGAACGAGAATTACTATACTCACTTCTCTTAGTATTATCAATCTAACTCATATTATTAGCCATATTATGCTTAAATGATCGATAGAACGACAATTACTATACTTATTACTCTTATTATTATCAATCTAACTCATATTATTAGCCATATTATGCTTCTATGTTCGATAGAACGAGAATTACTATACTCACTACTCTTAGTATTATCAATCTAACTCATATTATTAGCCATATTATGCTTATATGATCGATAGAACGAGAATTACTATACTCACTACTCTTAGTATTAGCAATCTAACTCATATTATTAGCCATATTATGCTTATATGATCGAAAGAACGACAATTACTATACTTATTACTCTTATTATTATCAATCTAACTCATATTATTAGCCATATTATGCTTATATGATCGATAGAACGAGAATTACTATACTCACTACACTTAGTATTATCAATCTAACTCATATTATTAGCCATATTATGCTTATATTATCGATAGAACGACAATTACTATACTTATTACTCTTATTATTATCAATCTAACTCATATTATTAGCCATATTATGCTTAAATGATCGATAGAACGACAATTACTATACTTAATACACTCACTGTTATCAATCTAACTCATATTATTAACCATATTATGCAAATTTGATCGATAGAACGACAATCACTATACTTATTACTCTTATTATTATCAACCTAACTCATATTATTAGCCATATTATGCTTAAATGATCGATAGAACAACAATTACTATACTCATTACTCTTATTATTATTAATCTAACTGATATTATTAGCCATATTATGCTTATATGATCGATAGAACGACAATTTCTATACTTATTACTCTTATTATCATCAATCTAACTCATATTATTAGCCATATTATGCTTATATTATCGATAGAACGACAAATACTATACTTATTACTCTTATTATTATCAATCTAACTCATATTATTAACCATATTATGCTAATATGATCGATAGAACTACAATTACTATACTCATTACTCTTATTATTATCAATCCAACTCATATTATTAGCCATATTATGCTTATATGATCGACAGAACGACAATTACTATACTTATTACACTCACTGTTATCAATCAAACTCATATTATTAACCATATTATGCAAATTTGATCGATAGAACGACAATCACTCTACTTATTACTCTTATTATTATCAACCTAACTCATATTATTAGCCATATTATGCTTATATGATCGATAGAACGACAATCACTATACTTATTACTCTTATTACAATCAACCTAACTCATATTATTAGCCATATTATGCTTGTATTATCGATATAACGACAATCACTATACTTATTATTCTTATTATTATCAACCTAACTCATATTATTAGCCATATTATGCTTATATTATCGATATAACGACAATTACTATACTTATTACTCTTATTATTATCAATCTAACTGATATTATTAGTCATATTATGCTTATATGATCGATAGAACGACAATTACTATACTTATTACTCTTATTATTATCAATCTAACTCATATTATTAGCCATATTATGCTTATATGATCGATAGAACGAGAATTACTATACTCACTACTCTTAGTATTATCAATCTAACTCATATTATTAGCCATATTATGCTTATATTATCGATAGAACGACAATTACTATACTTATTACTGTTATTATTATCAATCTAACTCATATTATTAGCCATATTGTGCTTAAATGATCGATAGAACGACAATTACTATACTTATTACACTCACTGTTATCAATGTAACTCATATTATTAACCATATTATGCAAATTTGATCGATAGAACGACAATCACTATACTTATTACTCTTATTATTATCAACCTAACTCATATTATTAGCCATATTATGCTTAAATGATCGATAGAACAACAATTACTATACTTATTACTCTCATTATTATAAATCTAACTCATATTATTAGCCATATTATGCTTATATGATCGATAGAACGACATTTACTATACTTATTACTCTTATTATTATGAATCTAACTCATATTATTAACCATACTATGCAGATATGAACGATAGAACTACAATTACTATACTCATTACTCTTATTATTATTAATCTAACTGATATTATTAGCCATATTATGCTTATATGATCGATAGAACGACAATTACTATACTTATTACTCTTATTATCATCAATCTAACTCATATTATTAGCCATATTATGCTTATATGATCGATAGAACGACAAATACTGTACTTATTACTCTTATCATTATCAATCTAAGTCATATTATTAGCCATATTAAGCTTATATGATCGATAGAACGACAAATACTATACTTATTACTCTTATTATTATCAATCTAACTCATATTATTAGCCATATTATGCTTAAATCATCGATAGAACGACAATTACTATACTTATTACACTCACTGTTATCAATCAAACTCATATTATTAACCATATTATGCAAATTTGATCGATAGAACGACAATCACTATACTCATTACTCTTATTATTATCAACCAAACTCATATTATTAGCCATATTATGCTTAAATGATCGATAGAACGACAATTACTATACTTATTACTGTTATTATTATCAATCTAACGCATATTATTAGCCATATTATGCTTATATGATCGACAGAACGACAATTACTATACTTATTACACTCACTGTTATCAATCAAACTCATATTATTAACCATATTATGCAAATTTGATCGATAGAACGACAATCACTCTACTTATTACTCTTATTATTATCAACCTAACTCATATTATTAGCCATATTATGCTTATATGATCGATAGAACGACAATCACTATACTTATTACTCTTATTACTATCAACCTAACTCATATTATTAGCCATATTATGCTTATATTATCGATATAACGACAATCACTATACTTATTATTCTTATTATTATCAACCTAACTCATATTATTAGCCATATTATGCTTATATTATCGATATAACGACAATTACTATACTTATTACTCTTATTATTATCAATCTAACTCATATTATTAGTCATATTATGCTTATATGATCGATAGAACGACAATTACTATACTTATTACTCTTATTATTATCAATCTAACTCATATTATTAGCCATATTATGCTTATATGATCGATAGAACGAGAATTACTATACTCACTACTCTTAGTATTATCAATCTAACTCATATTATTAGCCATATTATGCTTATATTATCGATAGAACGACAATTACTATACTTATTACTGTTATTATTATCAATCTAACTCATATTATTAGCCATATTATGCTTAAATGATCGATAGAACGACAATTACTATACTTATTACACTCACTGTTATCAATGTAACTCATATTATTAAACATATTATGCAAATTTGATCGATAGAACGACAATCACTATACTTATTACTCTAAATTATTATCAACCTAACTCATATTATTAGCCATATTATGCGTATATGATCGATAGAATGACAATTACTATACTCACTACTCTTATTATTATCAATCTAACTCATATTATTAGCCATATTATGCTTATATGATCGATAGAACGACAATCACTATACTTATTACTCTTATTATTATCAACCTAACTCATATTATTAGCCATATTATGCTTATATGAACGACAGAACGACAATTACTGTACTTATTACTCTTATCATTATCAATCTAAGTCATATTATTAGCCATATTATGCTTATATGATCGATAGAACGACAATCACTATACTTATTACTCTTATTATTATCAACCTAACTCATATTATTAGCCATATTATGCTTATATGATCGATAGAACGATAATTTCTATACTTATTACTCTTATTATTATCAATCTAACTCATATTAATAGCCATATTATGCTTATATGATCGACAGAACGACAATTACTATACTCACTACTCTTATTATTATCAATCTAACTCATATTATTAGCCATATTATGCTTATATGATCGATAGAACGACAATTACTGTACTTATTACTCTTATCATTATCGATCTAACTCATATTATTAGCCATATTATGCTTATATGATCGATAGAACGACAATTACTATACTTATTACTCTTATTATTATCAACCTAACTCATATTATTAGCCATATTATGCTTATATGATCGATAGAGCGACAATTACTATACTTATTACTCTCATTATTATAAATCTAACTCATATTATTAGCCATATTATGCTTATATGATCGATAGAACGACATTTACTATACTTATTACTCTTATTATTATGAATCTAACTCATATTATTAACCATACTATGCAGATATGATCGATAGAACTACAATTACTATACTCATTACTCTTATTATTATTAATCTAACTGATATTATTAGCCATATTATGCTTATATGATCGATAGAACGACAATTACTATACTTATTACTCTTATTATTATCAACCTAACTCATATTATTAGCCATATTATGCTTATATGATCGATAGAATGACAATTACTATACTTATTACTCTTATTATTATCAATCTAACTCATATTATTAGCCATATTATGCTTATATGATCGATAGAACGACAATTACTATACTTAGTACTCTTGTTATTATCAATCTAACTCATATTATTGGCCATATTATGCTTATATGATCGATAGAACGAGAATTACTATACTCACTTCTCTTAGTATTATCAATCTAACTCATATTATTAGCCATATTATGCTTAAATGATCGATAGAACGACAATTACTATACTTATTACTCTTATTATTATCAATCTAACTCATATTATTAGCCATATTATGCTTCTATGTTCGATAGAACGAGAATTACTATACTCACTACTCTTAGTATTATCAATCTAACTCATATTATTAGCCATATTATGCTTATATGATCGATAGAACGAGAATTACTATACTCACTACTCTTAGTATTATCAATCTAACTCATATTATTAGCCATATTATGCTTATATGATCGAAAGAACGACAATTACTATACTTATTACTCTTATTATTATCAATCTAACTCATATTATTAGCCATATTATGCTTATATGATCGATAGAACGAGAATTACTATACTCACTACACTTAGTATTATCAATCTAACTCATATTATTAGCCATATTATGCTTATATTATCGATAGAACGACAATTACTATACTTATTACTCTTATTATTATCAATCTAACTCATATTATTAGCCATATTATGCTTAAATGATCGATAGAACGACAATTACTATACTTAATACACTCACTGTTATCAATCTAACTCATATTATTAACCATATTATGCAAATTTGATCGATAGAACGACAATCACTATACTTATTACTCTTATTATTATCAACCTAACTCATATTATTAGCCATATTATGCTTAAATGATCGATAGAACAACAATTACTATACTCATTACTCTTATTATTATTAATCTAACTGATATTATTAGCCATATTATGCTTATATGATCGATAGAACGACAATTTCTATACTTATTACTCTTATTATCATCAATCTAACTCATATTATTAGCCATATTATGCTTATATTATCGATAGAACGACAAATACTATACTTATTACTCTTATTATTATCAATCTAACTCATATTATTAACCATATTATGCTAATATGATCGATAGAACTACAATTACTATACTCATTACTCTTATTATTATCAATCCAACTAATATTATTAGCCATATTATGCTTAAATGATCGATAGAACGACAATTACTATACTTATTACTCTTATTATTATCAATCTAACTCATATTATTAGCCATGTTATGCTTAAATGATCGATAGAACGACAATTATTATACTTATTACACTCACTGTTATCAATCTAACTCATATTATTAACCATATTATGCAAATTTGATCGATAGAACGACAATCACTATACTCATTACTCTTATTATTATCAACCAAACTCATATTATTAGCCATATTATGCTTAAATGATCGATAGAACAACAATTACTATACTTATTACTCTTATTATTATCAATCTAACTCATATTATTAACCATATTATGCTAATATGATCGATAGAACTACAATTACTATACTCATTACTCTTATTATTATCAATCCAACTCATGTTATTACCCATATTATGCTTATATGATCGATAGAACGACAATCACTATAGTTATTACTCTTATTATTATCAACCTAACTCATATTATTAGCCATATTATGCTTATATTATCGATAGAACGACAATTACTGTACTTACTACTGTTATTATTATCAATCTAACGCATATTATTAGCCATATTATGCTTATATGATCGACAGAACGACAATTACTATACTTATTACACTCACTGTTATCAATCAAACTCATATTATTAACCATATTATGCAAATTTGATCGATAGAACGACAATCACTCTACTTATTACTCTTATTATTATCAACCTAACTCATATTATTAGCCATATTATGCTTATATGATCGATAGAACGACAATCACTATACTTATTACTCTTATTACAATCAACCTAACTCATATTATTAGCCATATTTTCCTTATATTATCGATATAACGACAATCACTATACTTATTATTCTTATTATTATCAACCTAACTCATATTATTAGCCATATTATGCTTATATTATCGATATAACGACAATTACTATACTTATTACTCTTATTATTATCAATCTAACTGATATTATTAGTCATATTATGCTTATATGATCGATAGAACGACAATTACTATACTTATTACTCTTATTATTATCAATCTAACTCATATTATTAGCCATATTATGCTTATATGATCGATAGAACGAGAATTACTATACTCACTACTCTTAGTATTATCAATCTAACTCATATTATTAGCCATATTATGCTTATATTATCGATAGAACGACAATTACTATACTTATTACTGTTATTATTATCAATCTAACTCATATTATTAGCCATATTATGCTTAAATGATCGATAGAACGACAATTACTATACTTATTACACTCACTGTTATCAATGTAACTCATATTATTAACCATATTATGCAAATTTGATCGATAGAACGACAATCACTATACTTATTACTCTTATTATTATCAACCTAACTCATATTATTAGCCATATTATGCTTAAATCATCGATAGAACGACAATTATAATACTTATTACACTCACTGTTATCAATCAAACTCATATTATTAACCATATTATGCAAATTTGATCGATAGAACGACAATCACTATACTCATTACTCTTATTATTATCAACCAAACTCATATTATTAGCCATATTATGCTTAAATGATCGATAGAACGACAATTACTATACTTATTACTGTTATTATTATCAATCTAACGCATATTATTAGCCATATTATGCTTATATGATCGACAGAACGACAATTACTATACTTATTACACTCACTGTTATCAATCAAACTCATATTATTAACCATATTATGCAAATTTGATCGATAGAACGACAATCACTCTACTTATTACTCTTATTATTATCAACCTAACTCATATTATTAGCCATATTATGCTTATATGATCGATAGAACGACAATCACTATACTTATTACTCTTATTACTATCAACCTAACTCATATTATTAGCCATATTATGCTTATATTATCGATATAACGACAATCACTATACTTATTATTCTTATTATTATCAACCTAACTCATATTATTAGCCATATTATGCTTATATTATCGATATAACGACAATTACTATACTTATTACTCTTATTATTATCAATCTAACTCATATTATTAGTCATATTATGCTTATATGATCGATAGAACGACAATTACTATACTTATTACTCTTATTATTATCAATCTAACTCATATTATTAGCCATATTATGCTTATATGATCGATAGAACGAGAATTACTATACTCACTACTCTTAGTATTATCAATCTAACTCATATTATTAGCCATATTATGCTTATATTATCGATAGAACGACAATTACTATACTTATTACTGTTATTATTATCAATCTAACTCATATTATTAGCCATATTATGCTTAAATGATCGATAGAACGACAATTACTATACTTATTACACTCACTGTTATCAATGTAACTCATATTATTAACCATATTATGCAAATTTGATCGATAGAACGACAATCACTATACTTATTACTCTTATTATTATCAACCTAACTCATATTATTAGCCATATTATGCTTAAATCATCGATAGAACGACAATTACTATACTTATTACACTCACTGTTATCAATCAAACTCATATTATTAACCATATTATGCAAATTTGATCGATAGAACGACAATCACTATACTCATTACTCTTATTATTATCAACCAAACTCATATTATTAGCCATATTATGCTTAAATGATCGATAGAACGACAATTACTATACTTATTACTGTTATTATTATCAATCTAACGCATATTATTAGCCATATTATGCTTATATGATCGACAGAACGACAATTACTATACTTATTACACTCACTGTTATCAATCAAACTCATATTATTAACCATATTATGCAAATTTGATCGATAGAACGACAATCACTCTACTTATTACTCTTATTATTATCAACCTAACTCATATTATTAGCCATATTATGCTTATATGATCGATAGAACGACAATCACTATACTTATTACTCTTATTACTATCAATCTAACTCATATTATTAGCCATATTATGCTTATATGATCGATAGAACGAGAATTACTATACTCACTACACTTAGTATTATCAATCTAACTCATATTATTAACCATATTATGCTAATATGATCGATAGAACTACAATTACTATACTCATTACTCTTATTATTATCAATCCAACTCATATTATTAGCCATATTATGCTTAAATGATCGATAGAACGACAATTACTATACTTATTACTCTTATTATTATCAATCTAACTCATATTATTAGCCATATTATGCTTAAATGATCGATAGAACGACAATTATTATACTTATTACACTCACTGTTATCAATCTAACTCATATTATTAACCATATTATGCAAATTTGATCGATAGAACGACAATCACTATACTCATTACTCTTATTATTATCAACCTAACTCATATTATTAGCCATATTATGCTTAAATGATCGATAGAACAACAATTACTATACTTATTACTCTTATTATTATAAATCTAACTCATATTATTAGCCATATTATGCTTATATGATCGAGAGAACGACAATTACTATACTTATTACTCTTATTATTATCAATCTAACTCATATTATTAGCCATATTATGCTTAAATGATCGATAGAACGACAATTACTATACTCACTACTCTTATTATTATCAATCTAACTCATATTATTAGCCATATTATGCTTATATGATCGATAGAACGACAATTACTGTACTTATTACTCTTATCATTATCGATCTAACTCATATTATTAGCCATATTATGCTTATATGATCGATAGAACGACAATTACTATACTTATTACTCTTATTATTATCAACCTAACTCATATTATTAGCCATATTATGCTTATATGATCGATAGAGCGACAATTACTATACTTATTACTCTCATTATTATAAATCTAACTCATATTATTAGCCATATTATGCTTATATGATCGATAGAACGACATTTACTATACTTATTACTCTTATTATTATGAATCTAACTCATATTATTAACCATACTATGCAGATATGATCGATAGAACTACAATTACTATACTCATTACTCTTATTATTATTAATCTAACTGATATTATTAGCCATATTATGCTTATATGATCGATAGAACGACAATTACTATACTTATTACTCTTATTATCATCAATCTAACTCATATTATTAGACATATTATGCTTATATGATCGATAGAACGACAAATACTGTACTTATTACTCTTATCATTATCAATCTAAGTCATATTATTAGCCATATTATGCTTATATGATCGATAGAACGACAATTACTATACTTATTACTCTTATTATTATCAACCTAACTCATATTATTAGCCATATTATGCTTATATGATCGATAGAACGACAATTACTATACTTATTACTCTTATTATTATCAATCTAACTCATATTATTAGCCATATTATGCTTATATGATCGATAGAACGACAATTACTATACTTAGTACTCTTGTTATTATCAATCTAACTCATATTATTGGCCATATTATGCTTATATGATCGATAGAACGAGAATTACTATACTCACTTCTCTTAGTATTATCAATCTAACTCATATTATTAGCCATATTATGCTTATATGAACGACAGAACGACAATTACTGTACTTATTACTCTTATCATTATCAATCTAAGTCATATTATTAGCCATATTATGCTTATATGATCGATAGAACGACAATTACTATACTCACTACTCTTATTATTATCAATCTAACTCATATTATTAGCCATATTATGCTTATATGATCGATGGAACGACAATTACTGTACTTATTACTCTTATCATTATCGATCTAACTCATATTATTAGCCATATTATGCTTATATGATCGATAGAACGACAATTACTATACTTATTACTCTTATTATTACCAACCTAACTCATATTATTAGCCATATTATGCTTATATGATCGATAGAGCGACAATTACTATACTTATTACTCTCATTATTATAAATCTAACTCATATTATTAGCCATATTATGCTTATATGATCGATAGAACGACATTTACTATACTTATTACTCTTATTATTATGAATCTAACTCATATTATTAACCATACTATGCAGATATGATCGATAGAACTACAATTACTATACTCATTACTCTTATTATTATTAATCTAACTGATATTATTAGCCATATTATGCTTATATGATCGATAGAACGACAATTACTATACTTATTACTCTTATTATCATCAATCTAACTCATATTATTAGCCATATTATGCTTATATGATCGATAGAACGACAAATACTGTACTTATTACTCTTATCATTATCAATCTAAGTCATATTATTAGCCATATTATGCTTATATGATCGATAGAACGACAATTACTATACTTATTACTCTTATTATTATCAACCTAACTCATATTATTAGCCATATTATGCTTATATGATCGATAGAACGACAATTACTATACTTATTACTCTTATTATTATCAATCTAACTCATATTATTAGCCATATTATGCTTATATGATCGATAGAACGACAATTACTATACTTAGTACTCTTGTTATTATCAATCTAACTCATATTATTGGCCATATTATGCTTATATGATCGATAGAACGAGAATTACTATACTCACTTCTCTTAGTATTATCAATCTAACTCATATTATTAGCCATATTATGCTTAAATGATCGATAGAACGACAATTACTATACTTATTACTCTTATTATTATCAATCTAACTCATATTATTAGCCATATTATGCTTCTATGTTCGATAGAACGAGAATTACTATACTCACTACTCTTAGTATTATCAATCTAACTCATATTATTAGCCATATTATGCTTATATGATCGATAGAACGAGAATTACTATACTCACTACTCTTAGTATTATCAATCTAACTCATATTATTAGCCATATTATGCTTATATGATCGAAAGAACGACAATTACTATACTTATTACTCTTATTATTATCAATCTAACTCATATTATTAGCCATATTATGCTTATATGATCGATAGAACGAGAATTACTATACTCACTACACTTAGTATTATCAATCTAACTCATATTATTAGCCATATTATGCTTATATTATCGATAGAACGACAATTACTATACTTATTACTCTTATTATTATCAATCTAACTCATATTATTAGCCATATTATGCTTAAATGATCGATAGAACGACAATTACTATACTTAATACACTCACTGTTATCAATCTAACTCATATTATTAACCATATTATGCAAATTTGATCGATAGAACGACAATCACTATACTTATTACTCTTATTATTATCAACCCAACTCATATTATTAGCCATATTATGCTTAAATGATCGATAGAACAACAATTACTATACTCATTACTCTTATTATTATTAATCTAACTGATATTATTAGCCATATTATGCTTATATGATCGATAGAACGACAATTTCTATACTTATTACTCTTATTATCATCAATCTAACTCATATTATTAGCCATATTATGCTTATATTATCGATAGAACGACAAATACTATACTTATTACTCTTATTATTATCAATCTAACTCATATTATTAACCATATTATGCTAATATGATCGATAGAACTACAATTACTATACTCATTACTCTTATTATTATCAATCCAACTCATATTATTAGCCATATTATGCTTAAATGATCGATAGAACGACAATTACTATACTTATTACTCTTATTATTATCAATCTAACTCATATTATTAGCCATATTATGCTTAAATGATCGATAGAACGACAATTATTATACTTATTACACTCACTGTTATCAATCTAACTCATATTATTAACCATATTATGCAAATTTGATCGATAGAACGACAATCACTATACTCATTACTCTTATTATTATCAACCAAACTCATATTATTAGCCATATTATGCTTAAATGATCGATAGAACAACAATTACTATACTTATTACTCTTATTATTATCAATCTAACTCATATTATTAACCATATTATGCTAATATGATCGATAGAACTACAATTACTATACTCATTACTCTTATTATTATCAATCCAACTCATGTTATTACCCATATTATGCTTATATGATCGATAGAACGACAATCACTATAGTTATTACTCTTATTATTATCAACCTAACTCATATTATTAGCCATATTATGCTTATATTATCGATAGAACGACAATTACTATACTTACTACTGTTATTATTATCAATCTAACGCATATTATTAGCCATATTATGCTTATATGATCGACAGAACGACAATTACTATACTTATTACACTCACTGTTATCAATCAAACTCATATTATTAACCATATTATGCAAATTTGATCGATAGAACGACAATCACTCTACTTATTACTCTTATTATTATCAACCTAACTCATATTATTAGCCATATTATGCTTATATGATCGATAGAACGACAATCACTATACTTATTACTCTTATTACTATCAACCTAACTCATATTATTAGCCATATTATGCTTATATTATCGATATAACGACAATCACTATACTTATTATTCTTATTATTATCAACCTAACTCATATTATTAGCCATATTATGCTTATATTATCGATATAACGACAATTACTATACTTATTACTCTTATTATTATCAATCTAACTCATATTATTAGTCATATTATGCTTATATGATCGATAGAACGACAATTACTATACTTGTTACTCTTATTGTTATCAATCTAACTCATATTATTAGCCATATTATGCTTATATGATCGATAGAACGAGAATTACTATACTCACTACTCTTAGTATTATCAATCTAACTCATATTATTAGCCATATTATGCTTATATTATCGATAGAACGACAATTACTATACTTATTACTGTTATTATTATCAATCTAACTCATATTATTAGCCATATTATGCTTAAATGATCGATAGAACGACAATTACTATACTTATTACACTCACTGTTATCAATGTAACTCATATTATTAACCATATTATGCAAATTTGATCGATAGAACGACAATCACTATACTTATTACTCTTATTATTATCAACCTAACTCATATTATTAGCCATATTATGCTTAAATCATCGATAGAACGACAATTACTATACTTATTACACTCACTGTTATCAATCAAACTCATATTATTAACCATATTATGCAAATTTGATCGATAGAACGACAATCACTATACTTATTACTCTAAATTATTATCAACCTAACTCATATTATTAGCCATATTATGCGTATATGATCGATAGAATGACAATTACTATACTCACTACTCTTATTATTATCAATCTAACTCATATTATTAGCCATATTATGCTTATATGATCGATAGAACGATAATTTCTATACTTATTACTCTTATTATTATCAATCTAACTCATATTATTAGCCATATTATGCTTATATGATCGATAGAACGAGAATTACTATACTAACTCATATTATTAGCCATATTATGCTTATATGATCGATAGAACGACAATTACTATACTTATTACTGTTATTATTATCAATCTAACTCATCTAATTAGCCATATTATGCTTATATGATCGACAGAACGACAAATACTATACTTATTACTCTTATTATTATCAATCTAACTCATATTATTAGCCATATTATGCTTATATGATCGATAGAACGACAATTACTATACTTAGTACTCTTATTATTATCAATCTAACTTATATTATTGGCCATATTATGCTTATATGATCGATAGAACGAGAATTACTATACTCACTTCTCTTAGTATTATCAATCTAACTCATATTATTAGCCATATTATGCTTAAATGATCGATAGACCGACAATTACTATACTTATTACTCTTATTGTTATCAATCTAACTCATATTATTAGCCATATTATGCTTAAATGATCGATAGAACGACAATTACTATACTTATTACTCTTATTATTATCAATCTAACTCATATTATTAGCCATATTATGCTTAAATGATCGATAGAACGACAATTATTATACTTATTACACTCACTGTTATCAATCTAACTCATATTATTAACCATATTATGCAAATTTGATCGATAGAACGACAATCACTATACTCATTACTCTTATTATTATCAACCTAACTCATATTATTAGCCATATTATGCTTAAATGATCGATAGAACAACAATTACTATACTTATTACTCTTATTATTATAAATCTAACTCATATTATTAGCCATATTATGCTTATATGATCGATAGAACGACAATTACTATACTTATTACTCTTATTATTATGAATCTAACTCATATTATTAACCATATTATGCAGATATGATCGATAGAACTACAATTAAGATACTCATTACTCTTATTATTATTAATCTAACTGATATTATTAGCCATATTATGCTTATATGATCGATTGAACGACAAATACTATACTTATTACTCTTATTATTATCAATCTAACTCATATTATTAACCATATTATGCTAATATGATCGACAGAACGACAATTACTATACTTATTACACTCACTGTTATCAATCAAACTCATATTATTAACCATATTATGCAAATTTGATCGATAGAACGACAATCAGTCTACTTATTACTCTTATTATTATCAACCTAACTCATATTCTTAGCCATATTATGCTTATATGATCGATAGAACGACAATCACTATACTTATCACCCTTATTACTATCAACCTAACTCATATTATTAGCCATATTATGATTATATTATCGATATAACGACAATCACTATACTTATTATTCTTATTATTATCAACCTAACTCATATTATTAGCCATATTATGCTTATATTATCGATATAACGACAATTACTATACTTATTACTCTTATTATTATCAATCTAACTCACATTATTAGTCATATTATGCTTATATGATCGATAGAACGACAATTACTATACTTATTACTCTTATTATTATCAATCTAACTCATATTATTAGCCATATTATGCTTATATGATCGATAGGACGAGAATTACTATACTCACTACTCTTAGTATTATCAACCTAACTCATATTATTAGCCATATTATGCGTATATGATCGATAGAATGACAATTACTATACTCACTACTCTTATTATTATCAATCTAACTCATATTATTAGCCATATTATGCTTATATGATCGATAGAACGATAATTTCTATACTTATTACTCTTATTATTATCAATCTAACTCATATTATTAGCCATATTATGCTTATATGATCGATAGAACGAGAATTACTATACTAACTCATATTATTAGCCATATTATGCTTATATGATCGATAGAACGACAATTACTATACTTATTACTGTTATTATTATCAATCTAACTCATATAATTAGCCATATTATGCTTATATGATCGATAGAATGACAATTACTATACTCACTACTCTTATTATTATCAATCTAACTCATATAATTAGCCATATTATGCTTATATGATCGACAGAACGACAATTACTGTACTTATTACTCTTATTATTATCAACCTAACTCATATTATTAGCCATATTATGCTTATATGATCGATAGAACGATAATTTCTATACTTATTACTCTTATTATTATTAATCTAACTCATATTATTAGCCATATTATGCTTATATGATCGATAGAACGAGAATTACTATACTAACTCATATTATTAGCCATATTATGCTTATATGATCGATAGAACGACAATTACTATACTTATTACTCTTACTATTATCAACCTAACTCATATTATTAGCCATATTATGCTTAACTGATCGATAGAACGACAATTACTATACGTATTACTCTTATTATTATCAATCTAACTGATATTATTAGCCATATTATGCTTACATGATCGACAGAACGACAATTACTATACTTATTACACTCACTGTTATCAATCTAACTCATATTATTAACCATATTATGCAAATTTGATCGATAGAACAACAATCACTATACTTATTACTCTTATTATTATCAACCTAACTCATATTATTAGCCATATTATGCTTATATGATCGATAGAACGACAATTACTATACTTATTACTCTTATTATTATTAATCTAACTCATATTATTAGCCAAATTATGCTTATACGATCGATAGAACGAGAATTACTATACTCACTACTCTTAGTATTATCAATCTAACTCATATTATTAGCCATATTATGCTTATATTATTCGTAGAACGACAATTACTGTACTTATTACTGTTATTATTATCAATCTAACTCATATTATTAGCCATATTATGCGTAAATGATCGATAGAACGACAATTGCTATACTTATTACACTCACTGTTATCAATGTAACTCATATTATTAACCATATTATGCAAATTTGATCGATAGAACGACAATCACTATACTTATTACTCTTATTATTATCAACCTAACTCATATTATTAGCCATATTATGCTTAAATGATCGATAGAACGACAATTACTATACTTGTTACACTCACTGTTATCAATCTAACTCATATTATTAACCATATTATGCAAATTTGATCGATAGAACAACAATCACTATACTTATTACTCTTATTATTATCAACCTAACTCATATTATTAGCCATATTATGCGTATATGATCGATAGAATGACAATTACTATACTCACTACTCTTATTATTATCAATCTAACTCATATTATTAGCCATATTATGCTTATATGATCGATAGAACGATAATTTCTATACTTATTACTCTTATTATTATCAATCTAACTCATATTATTAGCCATATTATGCTTATATGATCGATAGAACGAGAATTACTATACTAACTCATATTATTAGCCATATTATGCTTATATGATCGATAGAACGACAATTACTATACTTATTACTGTTATTATTATCAATCTAACTCATATAATTAGCCATATTATGCTTATATGATCGACAGAACGACAATTACTGTACTTATTACTCTTATTATTATCAACCTAACTCATATTATTAGCCATATTATGCTTATATGATCGATAGAACGACAATTACTATACTTATTACTCTTATTATTATCAATCTAACTCATATTATTAGCCATATTATGCTTAAATGATCGATAGAACGACAATTACTATACTTATTACTCTTACTATTATCAACCTAACTCATATTATTAGCCATATTATGCTTAACTGATCGATAGAACGACAATTACTATACGTATTACTCTTATTATTATCAATCTAACTCATATTATTAGCAATATTATGCTTACATGATCGACAGAACGACAATTACTATACTTATTACACTCACTGTTATCAATCTAACTCATATTATTAACCATATTATGCAAATTTGATCGATTGAACAACAATCACTATACTTATTACTCTTATTATTATCAACCTAACTCATATTATTAGCCATATTATGCTTATATGATCGATAGAACGACAATTACTATACTTATTACTGTTATTATTATCAACCTAACTCATATTATTAGCCATATTATGCTTAAATGATCGATAGAACGACAATTACTATACTTATTACTCTTATTATTATCAATCTAACTCATATTATTAGCCATATTATGCTTAAATGATCGATAGATCGACAATTACTATACTTATTACTCTTATTATTATCAATCTAACTCATACTATTAGCCATATTATGCTTATATGATCGATAGAACGACAA
This sequence comes from Megachile rotundata, assembly GCF_050947335.1. Classification (NCBI taxonomy): domain Eukaryota; kingdom Metazoa; phylum Arthropoda; class Insecta; order Hymenoptera; family Megachilidae; genus Megachile; species Megachile rotundata. The sequence goes on along the minus strand of NW_027473453.1, from coordinate 48,679 downwards.
TTACTATAATCACTACTCTTATTATTATCAATCTAACTCATATTATTAGCCATATTATGCTTAAATGATCGATAGAACAACAATTACTATACCTATTACACTTATTATTATCAACCTAACTCATATTATTAGCCATATTATGCTTATATGATCGATAGAACGACAATTACTATACTTATTACTGTTACTATTATCAATCTAACTCATATAATTAGCCATATTATGCTTATATGATCGACAGAACGACAATTACTGTACTTATTACTCTTATTATTATCAACCTAACTCATATTATTAGCCATATTATGCTTATATGATCGATAGAACGACAATTACTATACTTATTATTCTTATTATTATCAATCTAACTCATATTATTAGCCATATTATGCAAATTTGATCGATAGAACGACAATCACTATACTTATTACTCTTATTATTATCAACCTAACTCATACTATTAGCCATATTATGCTTATATTATCGATAGAACGACAATTACTATACTTATTACTCTTATCATTATCGATCTAATTCATATTATTAGCCATATTATGCTTATATGATCGATAGAATGACAAATACTATTCTTATTACTCTTATTATTATCAATCTAACTCATATTATTAACCATATTATGCAGATATGATCGATAGAACTACAATTACGATACTCATTACTCTTATTATTATTAATCTAACTGATATTATTAGCCATATTATGCTTATATGATCGATTGAACGACAAATACTATACTTATTACTCTTATTATTATCAATCTAACTCATATTATTAACCATATTATGCTAATATGATCGACAGAACGACAATTACTATACTTATTACACTCACTGTTATCAATCAAACTCATATTATTAACCATATTATGCAAATTTGATCGATAGAACGACAATCAGTCTACTTATTACTCTTATTATTATCAACCTAACTCATATTCTTAGCCATATTATGCTTATATGATCGATAGAACGACAATCACTATACTTATCACCCTTATTACTATCAACCTAACTCATATTATTAGCCATATTATGATTATATTATCGATATAACGACAATCACTATACTTATTATTCTTATTATTATCAACCTAACTCATATTATTAGCCATATTATGCTTATATTATCGATATAACGACAATTACTATACTTATTACTCTTATTATTATCAATCTAACTCACATTATTAGTCATATTATGCTTATATGATCGATAGAACGACAATTACTATACTTATTACTCTTATTATTATCAATCTAACTCATATTATTAGCCATATTATGCTTATATGATCGATAGGACGAGAATTACTATACTCACTACTCTTAGTATTATCAACCTAACTCATATTATTAGCCATATTATGCGTATATGATCGATAGAATGACAATTACTATACTCACTACTCTTATTATTATCAATCTAACTCATATTATTAGCCATATTATGCTTATATGATCGATAGAACGATAATTTCTATACTTATTACTCTTATTATTATCAATCTAACTCATATTATTAGCCATATTATGCTTATATGATCGATAGAACGAGAATTACTATACTAACTCATATTATTAGCCATATTATGCTTATATGATCGATAGAACGACAATTACTATACTTATTACTGTTATTATTATCAATCTAACTCATATAATTAGCCATATTATGCTTATATGATCGATAGAATGACAATTACTATACTCACTACTCTTATTATTATCAATCTAACTCATATAATTAGCCATATTATGCTTATATGATCGACAGAACGACAATTACTGTACTTATTACTCTTATTATTATCAACCTAACTCATATTATTAGCCATATTATGCTTATATGATCGATAGAACGATAATTTCTATACTTATTACTCTTATTATTATTAATCTAACTCATATTATTAGCCATATTATGCTTATATGATCGATAGAACGAGAATTACTATACTAACTCATATTATTAGCCATATTATGCTTATATGATCGATAGAACGACAATTACTATACTTATTACTCTTACTATTATCAACCTAACTCATATTATTAGCCATATTATGCTTAACTGATCGATAGAACGACAATTACTATACGTATTACTCTTATTATTATCAATCTAACTGATATTATTAGCCATATTATGCTTACATGATCGACAGAACGACAATTACTATACTTATTACACTCACTGTTATCAATCTAACTCATATTATTAACCATATTATGCAAATTTGATCGATAGAACAACAATCACTATACTTATTACTCTTATTATTATCAACCTAACTCATATTATTAGCCATATTATGCTTATATGATCGATAGAACGACAATTACTATACTTATTACTCTTATTATTATTAATCTAACTCATATTATTAGCCAAATTATGCTTATACGATCGATAGAACGAGAATTACTATACTCACTACTCTTAGTATTATCAATCTAACTCATATTATTAGCCATATTATGCTTATATTATTCGTAGAACGACAATTACTGTACTTATTACTGTTATTATTATCAATCTAACTCATATTATTAGCCATATTATGCGTAAATGATCGATAGAACGACAATTGCTATACTTATTACACTCACTGTTATCAATGTAACTCATATTATTAACCATATTATGCAAATTTGATCGATAGAACGACAATCACTATACTTATTACTCTTATTATTATCAACCTAACTCATATTATTAGCCATATTATGCTTAAATGATCGATAGAACGACAATTACTATACTTGTTACACTCACTGTTATCAATCTATCTCATATTATTAACCATATTATGCAAATTTGATCGATAGAACAACAATCACTATACTTATTACTCTTATTATTATCAACCTAACTCATATTATTAGCCATATTATGCGTATATGATCGATAGAATGACAATTACTATACTCACTACTCTTATTATTATCAATCTAACTCATATTATTAGCCATATTATGCTTATATGATCGATAGAACGATAATTTCTATACTTATTACTCTTATTATTATCAATCTAACTCATATTATTAGCCATATTATGCTTATATGATCGATAGAACGAGAATTACTATACTAACTCATATTATTAGCCATATTATGCTTATATGATCGATAGAACGACAATTACTATACTTATTACTGTTATTATTATCAATCTAACTCATATAATTAGCCATATTATGCTTATATGATCGACAGAACGACAATTACTGTACTTATTACTCTTATTATTATCAAACTAACTCATATTATTAGCCATATTATGCTTATATGATCGATAGAACGACAATTACTATACTTATTACTCTTATTATTATCAATCTAACTCATATTATTAGCCATATTATGCTTAAATGATCGATAGAACGACAATTACTATACTTATTACTCTTACTATTATCAACCTAACTCATATTATTAGCCATATTATGCTTAACTGATCGATAGAACGACAATTACTATACGTATTACTCTTATTATTATCAATCTAACTCATATTATTAGCAATATTATGCTTACATGATCGACAGAACGACAATTACTATACTTATTACACTCACTGTTATCAATCTAACTCATATTATTAACCATATTATGCAAATTTGATCGATTGAACAACAATCACTATACTTATTACTCTTATTATTATCAACCTAACTCATATTATTAGCCATATTATGCTTATATGATCGATAGAACGACAATTACTATACTTATTACTGTTATTATTATCAACCTAACTCATATTATTAGCCATATTATGCTTAAATGATCGATAGAACGACAATTACTATACTTATTACTCTTATTATTATCAATCTAACTCATATTATTAGCCATATTATGCTTAAATGATCGATAGATCGACAATTACTATACTTATTACTCTTATTATTATCAATCTAACTCATACTATTAGCCATATTATGCTTATATGATCGATAGAACGACAATTACTATAATCACTACTCTTATTATTATCAATCTAACTCATATTATTAGCCATATTATGCTTAAATGATCGATAGAACAACAATTACTATACCTATTACACTTATTATTATCAACCTAACTCATATTATTAGCCATATTATGCTTATATGATCGATAGAACGACAATTACTATACTTATTACTGTTACTATTATCAATCTAACTCATATAATTAGCCATATTATGCTTATATGATCGACAGAACGACAATTACTGTACTTATTACTCTTATTATTATCAACCTAACTCATATTATTAGCCATATTATGCTTATATGATCGATAGAACGACAATTACTATACTTATTATTCTTATTATTATCAATCTAACTCATATTATTAGCCATATTATGCAAATTTGATCGATAGAACGACAATCACTATACTTATTACTCTTATTATTATCAACCTAACTCATACTATTAGCCATATTATGCTTATATTATCGATAGAACGACAATTACTATACTTATTACTCTTATCATTATCGATCTAATTCATATTATTAGCCATATTATGCTTATATGATCGATAGAATGACAAATACTATTCTTATTACTCTTATTATTATCAATCTAACTCATATTATTAACCATATTATACTAATGTGATCGATAGAACGACAATTACTATATTTATTACACTCAATATTATCAATCTAACTCATATTATTACCCATATTATGCTGATATGATCGATAGAACGACATTCACTATACTTATTACACTCACTATTATCAATCTAACTCATATTATTAACCATATTATGCAGATATGATCGATAGAACGACAATTACTATACTTATTACTCTTATTATTATCATTCTAACTCATATTTTTAACCATATTATGCAGATATGATCGATAGAACTACTATTACTATACTCATTACTCTTATTATTATCAATCTAACTCATATTATTAGCCATATTATGCTTATATGATCGATAGAATGAGAATTACTATACTCACTACTCATAGTATTATCACTCTAACTCATATTATTAGCCATATTATGCTTATATGATAGATAGAACGACAATTACTGTACTTATTACTCTTATTGTTATCAATCTAACTCATATTATTAGCCATATTATGCTTTTATGACCGATAGAGCGAGAATTACTATACTCACTACTCTTAGTATTATCAATCTAACTCATATTATTAGCCATATTATGCTTAAATGATCGATAGAACGACAATTACTATACTTATTACTCTTATTATTATCAATCTAACTCATATTATTAGCCATATTATGCTTATATGATCGATAGAACGACAAATACTATACTTATTACTCTTATTATTATCAACCTAACTCATATTATTAGCCATATTATGCTTATATGATCGAGAGAACGACAATTACTATACTTATTACTCTTATTATTATCAATCTAACTCATATTATTAGCCATATTATGCTTAAATGATCGATAGAACGACAATTAATATACTTATTACTCTTATTATTATCAATCTAACTCATACTATTAGCCATATTATGCTAATATGATCGATAGAACGACAATTACTAAACTCACTACTCTTATTATTATCAATCTAACTCATATTATTAGCCATATTATGCTTATATGAACGACAGAACGACAATTACTGTACTTATTACTCTTATCATTATCAATCTAAGTCATATTATTAGCCATATTATGCTTATATGATCGATAGAACGACAATTACTATACTTATTACTCTTACTATTATCAACCTAACTCATATTATTAGCCATATTATGCTTAACTGATCGATAGAACGACAATTACTATACGTATTACTCTTATTATTATCAATCTAACTGATATTATTAGCCATATTATGCTTACATGATCGACAGAACGACAATTACTATACTTATTACACTCACTGTTATCAATGTAACTCATATTATTAACCATATTATGCAAATTTGATCGATAGAACGACAATCACTATACTTATTACTCTTATTATTATCAACCTAACTCATATTATTAGCCATATTATGCTTAAATGATCGATAGAACGACAATTACTATACTTATTACACTCACTGTTATCAATCTAACTCATATTATTAACCATATTATGCAAATTTGATCGATAGAACAACAATCACTATACTTATTACTCTTATTATTATCAACCTAACTCATATTATTAGCCATATTATGCGTATATGATCGATAGAATGACAATTACTATACTCACTACTCTTATTATTATCAATCTAACTCATATTATTAGCCATATTATGCTTATATGATCGATAGAACGATAATTTCTATACTTATTACTCTTATTATTATCAATCTAACTCATATTATTAGCCATATTATGCTTATATGATCGATAGAACGAGATTTACTATACTAACTCATATTATTAGCCATATTATGCTTATATGATCGATAGAACGACAATTACTATACTTATTACTGTTATTATTATCAATCTAACTCATATAATTAGCCATATTATGCTTATATGATCGACAGAACGACAATTACTGTACTTATTACTCTTATTATTATCAACCTAACTCATATTATTAGCCATATTATGTTTATATGATCGATAGAACGACAATTACTATACTTATTACTCTTATTATTATCAATCTAACTCATATTATTAGCCATATTATGCTTAAATGATCGATAGAACGACAATTACTATACTTATTACTCTTACTATTATCAACCTAACTCATATTATTAGCCATATTATGCTTAACTGATCGATAGAACGACAATTACTATACGTATTACTCTTATTATTATCAATCTAACTCATATTATTAGCCATATTATGCTTACATGATCGACAGAACGACAATTACTATACTTATTACACTCACTGTTATCAATCTAACTCATATTATTAACCATATTATGCAAATTTGATCGATTGAACAACAATCACTATACTTATTACTCTTATTATTATCAACCTAACTCATATTATTAGCCATATTATGCTTATATGATCGATAGAACGACAATTACTATACTTATTACTGTTATTATTATCAACCTAACTCATATTATTAGCCATATTATGCTTAAATGATCGATAGAACGACAATTACTATACTTATTATTCTTATTATTATCAATCTAACTCATATTATTAGCCATATTATGCAAATTTGATCGATAGAACGACAATCACTATACTTATTACTCTTATTATTATCAACCTAACTCATACTATTAGCCATATTATGCTTATATTATCGATAGAACGACAATTACTATACTTATTACTCTTATCATTATCGATCTAATTCATATTATTAGCCATATTATGCTTATATGATCGATAGAATGACAAATACTATACTTATTACTCTTATTATTATCAATCTAACTCATATTATTAGCCATATTATGCTTATATGATCGATAGAATGAGAATTACTATACTCACTACTCATAGTATTATCACTCTAACTCATATTATTAGCCATATTATGCTTATATGATAGATAGAACGACAATTACTGTACTTATTACTCTTATTGTTATCAATCTAACTCATATTATTAGCCATATTATGCTTTTATGATCGATAGAACGAGAATTACTATACTCACTACTCTTAGTATTATCAATCTAACTCATATTATTAGCCATATTATGCTTAAATGATCGATAGAACGACAATTACTATACTTATTACTCTTATTATTATCAATCTAACTCATATTATTAGCCATATTATGCTTATATGATCGATAGAACGACAAATACTATACTTATTACTCTTATTATTATCAACCTAACTCATATTATTAGCCATATTATGCTTATATGATCTAGAGAACGACAATTACTATACTTATTACTCTTATTATTATCAATCTAACTCATATTATTAGCCATATTATGCTTATATGATCGATAGAACGACAATCACTATACTTATTACTCTTATTATTATCAACCTAACTCATATTATTAGCCATATTATGCTGAAATGATCGATAGAACAACAATTACTATACTTATTACTCTTATCATTATAAATCTAACTCATATTATTAGCCATATTATGCTTATATGATCGATAGAACGACAATTACTATACTTATTACTCTTATTATTATGAATCTAACTCATATTATTAACCATATTATGCAGATATGATCGATAGAACTACAATTACTATACTCATTACTCTTATTATTATTAATCTAACTGATATTATTAGCCATATTATGCTTATATGATCGATTGAACGACAATTACTATACTTATTACTCTTATTATCATCAATCTAACTCATATTATTAGCCATATTAAGCTTATGTGATCGATAGAACGACAAATACTATACTTATTACTCTTATTATTATCAATCTAACTCATATTATTAACCATATTATGCTAATATGAACGATAGAACTACAATTACTATACTCATTACTCTTATTATTATCAATCCAACTCATGTTATTACCCATATTATGCTTATATGATCGATAGAACGACAATCACTATACTTATTACTCTTATTATTATCAACCTAACTCATATTATTAGCCATATTATGCTTATATGATCGATAGAACGACAATCACTATACTTATTACTCTTATTATTATCAACCTAACTCATATTATTAGCCATATTATGCTTATATTATCGATATAACGACAATTACTATACTTATTACTGTTATTATCATCAATCAAACTCATATTATTAGCCATATTATGCTTATATGATCGATAGAACGACAAATACTATACTTATTACTCTTATTATTATCAATCTAACTCATATTATTAACCATATTATGCTAATATGATCGATAGAACGACAATTACTATACTTATTACTCTTATTATTATCAACCTAACTCATATTATTAGCCATATTATGCTTAAATGATCGATAGAACAACAATTACTATACTTATTACTCTCATTATTATAAATCTAACTCATATTATTAGCCATATTATGCTTATATGATCGATAGAACGACAATCACTATACTTATTACTCTTATTATTATCAACCTAACTCATATTATTAGCCATATTATGCTTATATTATCGATATAACGACAATTACTATACTTATTACTGTTATTATCATCAATCAAACTCATATTATTAGCCATATTATGCTTATATGATCGATAGAACGACAATTACTATACTTATTACTCTTATTATTATGAATCTAACTCATATTATTAACCATATTATGCAGATATGATCGATAGAACTACAATTACTATACTCATTACTCTTATTATTATTAATCTAACTGATATTATTAGCCATATTATGCTTATATGATCGATAGAACGACAATTACTATACTTATTACTCTTATTATCATCAATCTAACTCATATTATTAGCCATATTATGCTTATATGATCGATAGAACGACAAATACTATACTTATTACTCTTATTATTATCAATCTAACTCATATTATTAACCATATTATGCAAATTTGATCGATAGAACGACAATCACTCTACTTATTACTCTTATTATTATCAACCTAACTCATATTATTAGGCATATTATGCTTATATGATCGATATAACGACAATCACTATACTTATTACTCTTATTATTATCAACCTAACTCATATTACTAGCCATATTATGCTTATATTATCGATATAACGACAATTACTATACTTATTACTGTTATTATTATCAATCTAACTCATATTATTAGCCATATTATGCTTATATGAACGACAGAACGACAATTACTGTACTAATTACTCTTATCATTATCAATCTAAGTCATATTATTAGCCATATTATGCTTATATGATCGATAGAACGACAATTACTATACTTATTACTCTTATTATTATAAATCGAACTCATATTATTAGCCATATTATGCTTATATGATCGATAGAACGACAATTACTATACTTATTACTCTTATTATTATGAATCTAACTCATATTATTAACCATATTATGCAGATATGATCGATAGAACTACAATTACTATACTCATTACTCTTATTATTATTAATCTAACTGACATTATTAGCCATATTATGCTTATATGATCGATTGAACGACAATTACTATACTTATTACTCTTATTATCATCAATCTAACTCATATTATTAGCCATATTATGCTTCTATGTTCGATAGAACGAGAATTACTATACTCACTTCTCTTAGTATTATCAATCTAACTCATATTATTAGCCATATTATGCTTAAATGATCGATAGAACGACAATTACCATACTTATTACTCTTATTATTATCAATCTAACTCATATTATTAGCCATATTATGCTTCTATGTTCGATAGAACAAGAATTACTATACTCACTACTCTTAGTATTATCAATCTAACTCATATTATTAGCCATATTATGCTTATATGATCGATAGAACGACAGATACTATACTTATTACTCTTATCATTATCAATCTAACTCATATTATTAACCATATTATCCTAATATGACCGATAGAACTACAATTACTATACTCATTACTCTTATTATTATCAATCCAACTCATGTTATTACCCATATTATGCAGATATGATCGATAGAACTACAATTACTATACTCATTACTCTTATTATTATCCATCTAACTCATATTATTAGCCATATTATGCTTAAATGATCGATAGAACGACAATTACTATACTTATTACTCTTACTATTATCAACCTAACTCATATTATTAGCCATATTATGCTTAACTGATCGATAGAACGACAATTACTATACGTATTACTCTTATTATTATCAATCTAACTCATATTATTAGCCATATTATGCTTACATGATCGACAGAACGACAATTACTATACTTATTACACTCACTGTTATCAATCTAACTCATATTATTAACCATATTATGCAAATTTGATCGATTGAACAACAATCACTATACTTATTACTCTTATTATTATCAACCTAACTCATATTATTAGCCATATTATGCTTATATGATCGATAGAACGACAATTACTATACTTATTACTGTTATTATTATCAACCTAACTCATATTATTAGCCATATTATGCTTAAATGATCGATAGAACGACAATTACTATACTTATTATTCTTATTATTATCAATGTAACTCATATTATTAGCCATATTATGCAAATTTGATCGATAGAACGACAATCACTATACTTATTACTCTTATTATTATCAACCTAACTCATACTATTAGCCATATTATGCTTATATTATCGATAGAACGACAATTACTATACTTATTACTCTTATCATTATCGATCTAATTCATATTATTAGCCATATTATGCTTATATGATCGATAGAATGACAAATACTATACTTATTACTCTTATTATTATCAATCTAACTCATATTATTAGCCATATTATGCTTATATGATCGATAGAATGAGAATTACTATACTCACTACTCATAGTATTATCACTCTAACTCATATTATTAGCCATATTATGCTTATATGATAGATAGAACGACAATTACTGTACTTATTACTCTTATTGTTATCAATCTAACTCATATTATTAGCCATATTATGCTTTTATGATCGATAGAACGAGAATTACTATACTCACTACTCTTAGTATTATCAATCTAACTCATATTATTAGCCATATTATGCTTAAATGATCGATAGAACGACAATTACTATACTTATTACTCTTATTATTATCAATCTAACTCATATTATTAGCCATATTATGCTTATATGATCGATAGAACGACAAATACTATACTTATTACTCTTATTATTATCAACCTAACTCATATTATTAGCCATATTATGCTTATATGATCTAGAGAACGACAATTACTATACTTATTACTCTTATTATTATCAATCTAACTCATATTATTAGCCATATTATGCTTATATGATCGATAGAACGACAATCACTATACTTATTACTCTTATTATTATCAACCTAACTCATATTATTAGCCATATTATGCTGAAATGATCGATAGAACAACAATTACTATACTTATTACTCCTATCATTATAAATCTAACTCATATTATTAGCCATATTATGCTTATATGATCGATAGAACGACAATTACTATACTTATTACTCTTATTATTATGAATCTAACTCATATTATTAACCATATTATGCAGATATGATCGATAGAACTACAATTACTATACTCATTACTCTTATTATTATTAATCTAACTGATATTATTAGCCATATTATGCTTATATGATCGATTGAACGACAATTACTATACTTATTACTCTTATTATCATCAATCTAACTCATATTATTAGCCATATTAAGCTTATGTGATCGATAGAACGACAAATACTATACTTATTACTCTTATTATTATCAATCTAACTCATATTATTAACCATATTATGCTAATATGAACGATAGAACTACAATTACTATACTCATTACTCTTATTATTATCAATCCAACTCATGTTATTACCCATATTATGCTTATATGATCGATAGAACGACAATCACTATACTTATTACTCTTATTATTATCAACCTAACTCATATTATTAGCCATATTATGCTTATATGATCGATAGAACGACAATCACTATACTTATTACTCTTATTATTATCAACCTAACTCATATTATTAGCCATATTATGCTTATATTATCGATATAACGACAATTACTATACTTATTACTGTTATTATCATCAATCAAACTCATATTATTAGCCATATTATGCTTATATGATCGATAGAACGACAAATACTATACTTATTACTCTTATTATTATCAATCTAACTCATATTATTAACCATATTATGCTAATATGATCGATAGAACGACAATTACTATACTTATTACTCTTATTATTATCAACCTAACTCATATTATTAGCCATATTATGCTTAAATGATCGATAGAACAACAATTACTATACTTATTACTCTCATTATTATAAATCTAACTCATATTATTAGCCATATTATGCTTATATGATCGATAGAACGACAATCACTATACTTATTACTCTTATTATTATCAACCTAACTCATATTATTAGCCATATTATGCTTATATTATCGATATAACGACAATTACTATACTTATTACTGTTATTATCATCAATCAAACTCATATTATTAGCCATATTATGCTTATATGATCGATAGAACGACAATTACTATACTTATTACTCTTATTATTATGAATCTAACTCATATTATTAACCATATTATGCAGATATGATCGATAGAACTACAATTACTATACTCATTACTCTTATTATTATTAATCTAACTGATATTATTAGCCATATTATGCTTATATGATGGATAGAACGACAATTACTATACTTATTACTCTTATTATCATCAATCTAACTCATATTATTAGCCATATTATGCTTATATGATCGATAGAACGACAAATACTATACTTATTACTCTTATTATTATCAATCTAACTCATATTATTAACCATATTATGCAAATTTGATCGATAGAACGACAATCACTCTACTTATTACTCTTATTATTATCAACCTAACTCATATTATTAGGCATATTATGCTTATATGATCGATATAACGACAATCACTATACTTATTACTCTTATTATTATCAACCTAACTCATATTACTAGCCATATTATGCTTATATTATCGATATAACGACAATTACTATACTTATTACTGTTATTATTATCAATCTAACTCATATTATTAGCCATATTATGCTTATATGAACGACAGAACGACAATTACTGTACTAATTACTCTTATCATTATCAATCTAAGTCATATTATTAGCCATATTATGCTTATATGATCGATAGAACGACAATTACTATACTTATTACTCTTATTATTATAAATCGAACTCATATTATTAGCCATATTATGCTTATATGATCGATAGAACGACAATTACTATACTTATTACTCTTATTATTATGAATCTAACTCATATTATTAACCATATTATGCAGATATGATCGATAGAACTACAATTACTATACTCATTACTCTTATTATTATTAATCCAACTGACATTATTAGCCATATTATGCTTATATGATCGATTGAACGACAATTACTATACTTATTACTCTTATTATCATCAATCTAACTCATATTATTAGCCATATTATGCTTCTATGTTCGATAGAACGAGAATTACTATACTCACTTCTCTTAGTATTATCAATCTAACTCATATTATTAGCCATATTATGCTTATATGATCGATAGAACGACAATCACTATACTTATTACTCTTATTATTATCAACCTAACTCATATTATTAGCCATATTATGCTTATATGAACGACAGAACGACAATTACTGTACTTATTACTCTTATCATTATCAATCTAAGTCATATTATTAGCCATATTATGCTTATATGATCGATAGAACGACAATTACTATACTCACTACTCTTATTATTATCAATCTAACTCATATTATTAGCCATATTATGCTTATATGATCGATAGAACGACAATTACTGTACTTATTACTCTTATCATTATCGATCTAACTCATATTATTAGCCATATTATGCTTATATGATCGATAGAACGACAATTACTATACTTATTACTCTTATTATTATCAACCTAACTAATATTATTAGCCATATTATGCTTATATGATCGATAGAGCGACAATTACTATACTTATTACTCTCATTATTAGAAATCTAACTCATATTATTAGCCATATTATGCTTATATGATCGATAGAACGACATTTACTATACTTATTACTCTTATTATTATGAATCTAACTCATATTATTAACCATACTATGCAGATATGATCGATAGAACTACAATTACTATACTCATTACTCTTATTATTATTAATCTAACTGATATTATTAGCCATATTTTGCTTATATGATCGATAGAACGACAATTACTATACTTATTACTCTTATTATCATCAATCTAACTCATATTATTAGCCATATTATGCTTATATGATCGATAGAACGACAAATACTACGCTTATTACTCTTATTATTATCAATCTAACTCATATTATTAACCATATTATGCTAATATGATCGATAGAACTACAATTACTATACTCATTACTCTTATTATTATCAATCCAACTCATGTTATTACCCATATTATGCTTATATGATCGATAGAACGACAATCACTATACTTATTACTCTTATTATTATCAACCTAACTCATATTATTAGCCATATTATGCTTATATTATCGATAGAACGACAATTACTATACTCATTACTCTTATTATTATTAATCTAACTGATATTATTAGCCATATTATGCTTATATGATCGATTGAACGACAATTACTATACTTATTACTCTTATTATCATCAATCTAACTCATATTATTAGCCATATTAAGCTTATGTGATCGATAGAACGACAAATACTATACTTATTACTCTTATTATTATCAATCTAACTCATATTATTAACCATATTATGCTAATATGAACGATAGAACTACAATTACTATACTCATTACTCTTATTATTATCAATCCAACTCATGTTATTACCCATATTATGCTTATATGATCGATAGAACGACAATCACTATACTTATTACTCTTATTATTATCAACCTAACTCATATTATTAGCCATATTATGCTTATATGATCGATAGAACGACAATCACTATACTTATTACTCTTATTATTATCAACCTAACTCATATTATTAGCCATATTATGCTTATATTATCGATATAACGACAATTACTATACTTATTACTGTTATTATCATCAATCAAACTCATATTATTAGCCATATTATGCTTATATGATCGATAGAACGACAAATACTATACTTATTACTCTTATTATTATCAATCTAACTCATATTATTAACCATATTATGCTAATATGATCGATAGAACGACAATTACTATACTTATTACTCTTATTATTATCAACCTAACTCATATTATTAGCCATATTATGCTTAAATGATCGATAGAACAACAATTACTATACTTATTACTCTCATTATTATAAATCTAACTCATATTATTAGCCATATTATGCTTATATGATCGATAGAACGACAATCACTATACTTATTACTCTTATTATTATCAACCTAACTCATATTATTAGCCATATTATGCTTATATTATCGATATAACGACAATTACTATACTTATTACTGTTATTATCATCAATCAAACTCATATTATTAGCCATATTATGCTTATATGATCGATAGAACGACAATTACTATACTTATTACTCTTATTATTATGAATCTAACTCATATTATTAACCATATTATGCAGATATGATCGATAGAACTACAATTACTATACTCATTACTCTTATTATTATTAATCTAACTGATATTATTAGCCATATTATGCTTATATGATCGATAGAACGACAATTACTATACTTATTACTCTTATTATCATCAATCTAACTCATATTATTAGCCATATTATGCTTATATGATCGATAGAACGACAAATACTATACTTATTACTCTTATTATTATCAATCTAACTCATATTATTAACCATATTATGCAAATTTGATCGATAGAACGACAATCACTCTACTTATTACTCTTATTATTATCAACCTAACTCATATTATTAGGCATATTATGCTTATATGATCGATATAACGACAATCACTATACTTATTACTCTTATTATTATCAACCTAACTCATATTACTAGCCATATTATGCTTATATTATCGATATAACGACAATTACTATACTTATTACTGTTATTATTATCAATCTAACTCATATTATTAGCCATATTATGCTTATATGAACGACAGAACGACAATTACTGTACTAATTACTCTTATCATTATCAATCTAAGTCATATTATTAGCCATATTATGCTTATATGATCGATAGAACGACAATTACTATACTTATTACTCTTATTATTATAAATCGAACTCATATTATTAGCCATATTATGCTTATATGATCGATAGAACGACAATTACTATACTTATTACTCTTATTATTATGAATCTAACTCATATTATTAACCATATTATGCAGATATGATCGATAGAACTACAATTACTATACTCATTACTCTTATTATTATTAATCTAACTGACATTATTAGCCATATTATGCTTATATGATCGATTGAACGACAATTACTATACTTATTACTCTTATTATCATCAATCTAACTCATATTATTAGCCATATTATGCTTCTATGTTCGATAGAACGAGAATTACTATACTCACTTCTCTTAGTATTATCAATCTAACTCATATTATTAGCCATATTATGCTTATATGATCGATAGAACGACAATCACTATACTTATTACTCTTATTATTATCAACCTAACTCATATTATTAGCCATATTATGCTTATATGAACGACAGAACGACAATTACTGTACTTATTACTCTTATCATTATCAATCTAAGTCATATTATTAGCCATATTATGCTTATATGATCGATAGAACGACAATTACTATACTCACTACTCTTATTATTATCAATCTAACTCATATTATTAGCCATATTATGCTTATATGATCGATAGAACGACAATTACTGTACTTATTACTCTTATCATTATCGATCTAACTCATATTATTAGCCATATTATGCTTATATGATCGATAGAACGACAATTACTATACTTATTACTCTTATTATTATCAACCTAACTAATATTATTAGCCATATTATGCTTATATGATCGATAGAGCGACAATTACTATACTTATTACTCTCATTATTAGAAATCTAACTCATATTATTAGCCATATTATGCTTATATGATCGATAGAACGACATTTACTATACTTATTACTCTTATTATTATGAATCTAACTCATATTATTAACCATACTATGCAGATATGATCGATAGAACTACAATTACTATACTCATTACTCTTATTATTATTAATCTAACTGATATTATTAGCCATATTTTGCTTATATGATCGATAGAACGACAATTACTATACTTATTACTCTTATTATCATCAATCTAACTCATATTATTAGCCATATTATGCTTATATGATCGATAGAACGACAAATACTACGCTTATTACTCTTATTATTATCAATCTAACTCATATTATTAACCATATTATGCTAATATGATCGATAGAACTACAATTACTATACTCATTACTCTTATTATTATCAATCCAACTCATGTTATTACCCATATTATGCTTATATGATCGATAGAACGACAATCACTATACTTATTACTCTTATTATTATCAACCTAACTCATATTATTAGCCATATTATGCTTATATTATCGATAGAACGACAATTACTATACTTATTACTGTTATTATTATCAATCTAACGCATATTATTAGCCATATTATGCTTATATGATCGACAGAACGACAATTACTATACTTATTACACTCACTGTTATCAATCTAACTCATATTATTAACCATATTATGCAAATTTGATCGATTGAACGACAATCACTCTACTTATTACTCTTATTACTATCAACCTAACTCATATTATTAGCCATATTATGCTTATATGATCGATAGAACGACAATCACTATACTTATTACTCTTATTATTATCAACCTAACTCATATTATTAGCCATATTATGCTTATATGAACGACAGAACGACAATTACTGTACTTATTACTCTTATCATTATCAATCTAAGTCATATTATTAGCCATATTATGCTTATATGACCGATAGAACGACAATTACTATACTCACTACTCTTATTATTATCAATCTAACTCATATTATTAGCCATATTATGCTTATATGATCGATAGAACGACAATTACTGTACTTATTACTCTTATCATTATCGATCTAACTCATATTATTAGCCATATTATGCTTATATGATCGATAGAACGACAATTACTATACTTATTACTCTTATTATTATCAACCTAACTCATATTATTAGCCATATTATGCTTATATGATCGATAGAGCGACAATTACTATACTTATTACTCTCATTATTATAAATCTAACTCATATTATTAGCCATATTATGCTTATATGATCGATAGAACGACATTTACTATACTTATTACTCTTATTATTATGAATCTAACTCATATTATTAACCATACTATGCAGATATGATCGATAGAACTACAATTACTATACTCATTACTCTTATTATTATTAATCTAACTGATATTATTAGCCATATTATGCTTATATGATCGATAGAACGACAATTACTATACTTATTACTCTTATTATCATCAATCTAACTCATATTATTAGCCATATTATGCTTATATGATCGATAGAACGACAAATACTGTACTTATTACTCTTATCATTATCAATCTAAGTCATATTATTAGCCATATTATGCTTATATGATCGATAGAACGACAATTACTATACTTATTACTCTTATCATTATCGATCTAACTCATATTATTAGCCATATTATGCTTATATGATCGATAGAACGACAATTACTATACTTATTACTCTTATTATTATCAACCTAACTCATATTATTAGCCATATTATGCTTATATGATCGATAGAGCGACAATTACTATACTTATTACTCTCATTATTATAAATCTAACTCATATTATTA
This sequence comes from Megachile rotundata, assembly GCF_050947335.1. Lineage (NCBI taxonomy): Eukaryota > Metazoa > Arthropoda > Insecta > Hymenoptera > Megachilidae > Megachile > Megachile rotundata. The sequence continues at coordinate 29,056 of NW_027473453.1, read as the reverse complement.
GCCATATTATGCTTATATGATCGATAGAACGACAATTACTATACTTAGTACTCTTGTTATTATCAATCTAACTCATATTATTGGCCATATTATGCTTATATGATCGATAGAACGAGAATTACTATACTCACTTCTCTTAGTATTATCAATCTAACTCATATTATTAGCCATATTATGCTTATATGAACGACAGAACGACAATTACTGTACTTATTACTCTTATCATTATCAATCTAAGTCATATTATTAGCCACATTATGCTTATATGATCGATAGAACGACAATTACTATACTCACTACTCTTATTATTATCAATCTAACTCATATTATTAGCCATATTATGCTTATATGATCGATAGAACGACAATTACTGTACTTATTACTCTTATCATTATCGATCTAACTCATATTATTAGCCATATTATGCTTATATGATCGATAGAACGACAATTACTATACTTATTACTCTTATTATTACCAACCTAACTCATATTATTAGCCATATTATGCTTATATGATCGATAGAGCGACAATTACTATACTTATTACTCTCATTATTATAAATCTAACTCATATTATTAGCCATATTATGCTTATATGATCGATAGAACGACATTTACTATACTTATTACTCTTATTATTATGAATCTAACTCATATTATTAACCATACTATGCAGATATGATCGATAGAACTACAATTACTATACTCATTACTCTTATTATTATTAATCTAACTGATATTATTAGCCATATTATGCTTATATGATCGATAGAACGACAATTACTATACTTATTACTCTTATTATCATCAATCTAACTCATATTATTAGCCATATTATGCTTATATGATCGATAGAACGACAAATACTGTACTTATTACTCTTATCATTATCAATCTAAGTCATATTATTAGCCATATTATGCTTATATGATCGATAGAACGACAATTACTATACTTATTACTCTTATTATTATCAACCTAACTCATATTATTAGCCATATTATGCTTATATGATCGATAGAACGAGAATTACTATACTCACTACTCTTAGTATTAGCAATCTAACTCATATTATTAGCCATATTATGCTTATATGATCGAAAGAACGACAATTACTATACTTATTACTCTTATTATTATCAATCTAACTCATATTATTAGCCATATTATGCTTATATGATCGATAGAACGAGAATTACTATACTCACTACACTTAGTATTATCAATCTAACTCATATTATTAGCCATATTATGCTTATATTATCGATAGAACGACAATTACTATACTTATTACTCTTATTATTATCAATCTAACTCATATTATTAGCCATATTATGCTTAAATGATCGATAGAACGACAATTACTATACTTAATACACTCACTGTTATCAATCTAACTCATATTATTAACCATATTATGCAAATTTGATCGATAGAACGACAATCACTATACTTATTACTCTTATTATTATCAACCTAACTCATATTATTAGCCATATTATGCTTAAATGATCGATAGAACAACAATTACTATACTCATTACTCTTATTATTATTAATCTAACTGATATTATTAGACATATTATGCTTATATGATCGATAGAACGACAATTTCTATACTTATTACTCTTATTATCATCAATCTAACTCATATTATTAGCCATATTATGCTTATATTATCGATAGAACGACAAATACTATACTTATTACTCTTATTATTATCAATCTAACTCATATTATTAACCATATTATGCTAATATGATCGATAGAACTACAATTACTATACTCATTACTCTTATTATTATCAATCCAACTCATATTATTAGCCATATTATGCTTATATGATCGACAGAACGACAATTACTATACTTATTACACTCACTGTTATCAATCAAACTCATATTATTAACCATATTATGCAAATTTGATCGATAGAACGACAATCACTCTACTTATTACTCTTATTATTATCAACCTAACTCATATTATTAGCCATATTATGCTTATATGATCGATAGAACGACAATCACTATACTTATTACTCTTATTACAATCAACCTAACTCATATTATTAGCCATATTATGCTTATATTATCGATATAACGACAATCACTATACTTATTATTCTTATTATTATCAACCTAACTCATATTATTAGCCATATTATGCTTATATTATCGATATAACGACAATTACTATACTTATTACTCTTATTATTATCAATCTAACTGATATTATTAGTCATATTATGCTTATATGATCGATAGAACGACAATTACTATACTTATTACTCTCATTATTATCAATCTAACTCATATTATTAGCCATATTATGCTTATATGATCGATAGAACGAGAATTACTATACTCAGTACTCTTAGTATTATCAATCTAACTCATATTATTAGCCATATTATGCTTATATTATCGATAGAACGACAATTACTATACTTATTACTGTTATTATTATCAATCTAACTCATATTATTAGCCATATTATGCTTAAATGATCGATAGAACGACAATTACTATACTTATTACACTCACTGTTATCAATGTAACTCATATTATTAACCATATTATGCAAATTTGATCGATAGAACGACAATCACTATACTTATTACTCTTATTATTATCAACCTAACTCATATTATTAGCCATATTATGCTTAAATGATCGATAGAACAACAATTACTATACTTATTACTCTCATTATTATAAATCTAACTCATATTATTAGCCATATTATGCTTATATGATCGATAGAACGACATTTACTATACTTATTACTCTTATTATTATGAATCTAACTCATATTATTAACCATACTATGCAGATATGATCGATAGAACTACAATTACTATACTCATTACTCTTATTATTATTAATCTAACTGATATTATTAGCCATATTATGCTTATATGATCGATAGAACGACAATTACTATACTTATTACTCTTATTATCATCAATCTAACTCATATTATTAGCCATATTATGCTTATATGATCGATAGAACGACAAATACTGTACTTATTACTCTTATCATTATCAATCTAAGTCATATTATTAGCCATATTAAGCTTATATGATCGATAGAACGACAAATACTATACTTATTACTCTTATTATTATCAATCTAACTCATATTATTAACCATATTATGCTAATATGATCGATAGAACTACAATTACTATACTCATTACTCTTATTATTATCAATCCAACTCATATTATTAGCCATATTATGCTTATATTATCGATAGAACGACAATTACTATACTTATTACTGTTATTATTATCAATCTAACGCATATTATTAGCCATATTATGCTTATATCATAGACAGAACGACAATTACTATACTTATTACACTCACTGTTATCAATCAAACTCATATTATTAACCATATTATGCAAATTTGATCGATAGAACGACAATCACTCTACTTATTACTCTTATTATTATCAACCTAACTCATATTATTAGCCATATTATGCTTATATGATCGATAGAACGACAATCACTATACTTATTACTCTTATTACTATCAACCTAACTCATATTATTAGCCATATTATGCTTATATTATCGATATAACGACAATCACTATACTTATTATTCTTATTATTATCAACCTAACTCATATTATTAGCCATATTATGCTTATATTATCGATATAACGACAATTACTATACTTATTACTCTTATTATTATCAATCTAACTCATATTATTAGTCATATTATGCTTATATGATCGATAGAACGACAATTACTATACTTATTACTCTTATTATTATCAATCTAACTCATATTATTAGCCATATTATGCTTATATGATCGATAGAACGAGAATTACTATACTCACTACTCTTAGTATTATCAATCTAACTCATACTATTAGCCATATTATGCTTATATTATCGATAGAACGACAATTACTATACTTATTACTGTTATTATTATCAATCTAACTCATATTATTAGCCATATTATGCTTAAATGATCGATAGAACGACAATTACTATACTTATTACACTCACTGTTATCAATGTAACTCATATTATTAACCATATTATGCAAATTTGATCGATAGAACGACAATCACTATACTTATTACTCTTATTATTATCAACCTAACTCATATTATTAGCCATATTATGCTTAAATCATCGATAGAACGACAATTACTATACTTATTACACTCACTGTTATCAATCAAACTCATATTATTAACCATATTATGCAAATTTGATCGATAGAACGACAATCACTATACTCATTACTCTTATTATTATCAACCAAACTCATATTATTAGCCATATTATGCTTAAATGATCGATAGAACGACAATTACTATACTTATTACTGTTATTATTATCAATCTAACGCATATTATTAGCCATATTATGCTTATATGATCGATAGAACGAGAATTACTATACTCAGTACTCTTAGTATTATCAATCTAACTCATATTATTAGCCATATTATGCTTATATTATCGATAGAACGACAATTACTATACTTATTACTGTTATTATTATCAATCTAACTCATATTATTAGCCATATTATGCTTAAATGATCGATAGAACGACAATTACTATACTTATTACACTCACTGTTATCAATGTAACTCATATTATTAACCATATTATGCAAATTTGATCGATAGAACGACAATCACTATACTTATTACTCTTATTATTATCAACCTAACTCATATTATTAGCCATATTATGCTTAAATGATCGATAGAACAACAATTACTATACTTATTACTCTCATTATTATAAATCTAACTCATATTATTAGCCATATTATGCTTATATGATCGATAGAACGACATTTACTATACTTATTACTCTTATTATTATGAATCTAACTCATATTATTAACCATACTATGCAGATATGATCGATAGAACTACAATTACTATACTCATTACTCTTATTATTATTAATCTAACTGATATTATTAGCCATATTATGCTTATATGATCGATAGAACGACAATTACTATACTTATTACTCTTATTATCATCAATCTAACTCATATTATTAGCCATATTATGCTTATATGATCGATAGAACGACAAATACTGTACTTATTACTCTTATCATTATCAATCTAAGTCATATTATTAGCCATATTAAGCTTATATGATCGATAGAACGACAAATACTATACTTATTACTCTTATTATTATCAATCTAACTCATATTATTAACCATATTATGCTAATATGATCGATAGAACTACAATTACTATACTCATTACTCTTATTATTATCAATCCAACTCATATTATTAGCCATATTATGCTTATATTATCGATAGAACGACAATTACTATACTTATTACTGTTATTATTATCAATCTAACGCATATTATTAGCCATATTATGCTTATATGATAGACAGAACGACAATTACTATACTTATTACACTCACTGTTATCAATCAAACTCATATTATTAACCATATTATGCAAATTTGATCGATAGAACGACAATCACTCTACTTATTACTCTTATTATTATCAACCTAACTCATATTATTAGCCATATTATGCTTATATGATCGATAGAACGACAATCACTATACTTATTACTCTTATTACTATCAACCTAACTCATATTATTAGCCATATTATGCTTATATTATCGATATAACGACAATCACTATACTTATTATTCTTATTATTATCAACCTAACTCATATTATTAGCCATATTATGCTTATATTATCGATATAACGACAATTACTATACTTATTACTCTTATTATTATCAATCTAACTCATATTATTAGTCATATTATGCTTATATGATCGATAGAACGACAATTACTATACTTATTACTCTTATTATTATCAATCTAACTCATATTATTAGCCATATTATGCTTATATGATCGATAGAACGAGAATTACTATACTCACTACTCTTAGTATTATCAATCTAACTCATACTATTAGCCATATTATGCTTATATTATCGATAGAACGACAATTACTATACTTATTACTGTTATTATTATCAATCTAACTCATATTATTAGCCATATTATGCTTAAATGATCGATAGAACGACAATTACTATACTTATTACACTCACTGTTATCAATGTAACTCATATTATTAACCATATTATGCAAATTTGATCGATAGAACGACAATCACTATACTTATTACTCTTATTATTATCAACCTAACTCATATTATTAGCCATATTATGCTTAAATCATCGATAGAACGACAATTACTATACTTATTACACTCACTGTTATCAATCAAACTCATATTATTAACCATATTATGCAAATTTGATCGATAGAACGACAATCACTATACTCATTACTCTTATTATTATCAACCAAACTCATATTATTAGCCATATTATGCTTAAATGATCGATAGAACGACAATTACTATACTTATTACTGTTATTATTATCAATCTAACGCATATTATTAGCCATATTATGCTTATATGATCGACAGAACGACAATTACTATACTTATTACACTCACTGTTATCAATCAAACTCATATTATTAACCATATTATGCAAATTTGATCGATATAACGACAATCACTCTACTTATTACTCTTATTATTATCAACCTAACTCATATTATTAGCCATATTATGCTTATATGATCGATAGAACGACAATCACTATACTTATTACTCTTATTACTATCAACCTAACTCATATTATTAGCCATATTATGCTTATATTATCGATATAACGACAATCACTATACTTATTATTCTTATTATTATCAACCTAACTCATATTATTAGCCATATTATGCTTATATTATCGATATAACGACAATTACTATACTTATTACTCTTATTATTATCAATCTAACTCATATTATTAGTCATATTATGCTTATATGATCGATAGAACGACAATTACTATACTTATTACTCTTATTATTATCAATCTAACTCATATTATTAGCCATATTATGCTTATATGATCGATAGAACGAGAATTACTATACTCACTACTCTTAGTATTATCAATCTAACTCATATTATTAGCCATATTATGCTTATATTATCGATAGAACGACAATTACTATACTTATTACTGTTATTATTATCAATCTAACTCATATTATTAGCCATATTATGCTTAAATGATCGATAGAACGACAATTACTATACTTATTACACTCACTGTTATCAATGTAACTCATATTATTAACCATATTATGCAAATTTGATCGATAGAACGACAATCACTATACTTATTACTCTTATTATTATCAACCTAACTCATATTATTAGCCATATTATGCTTAAATCATCGATAGAACGACAATTACTATACTTATTACACTCACTGTTATCAATCAAACTCATATTATTAACCATATTATGCAAATTTGATCGATAGAACGACAATCACTATACTTATTACTCTAAATTATTATCAACCTAACTCATATTATTAGCCATATTATGCGTATATGATCGATAGAATGACAATTACTATACTCACTACTCTTATTATTATCAATCTAACTCATATTATTAGCCATATTATGCTTATATGATCGATAGAACGACAATCACTATACTTATTACTCTTATTATTATCAACCTAACTCATATTATTAGCCATATTATGCTTATATGAACGACAGAACGACAATTACTGTACTTATTACTCTTATCATTATCAATCTAAGTCATATTATTAGCCATATTATGCTTATATGATCGATAGAACGACAATCACTATACTTATTACTCTTATTATTATCAACCTAACTCATATTATTAGCCATATTATGCTTATATGAACGACAGAACGACAATTACTATACTTATTACTCTTATTATCATCAATCTAACTCATATTATTAGCCATATTATGCTTATATGATCGATAGAACGACAATTACTGTACTTATTACTCTTATCATTATCGATCTAACTCATATTATTAGCCATATTATGCTTATATGATCGATAGAACGACTATTACTATACTTATTACTGTTATTATTATCAGTCTAACTCATATTATTAGCCATATTATGCTTATATGATCGATAGAACGACAATCACTATACTTATTACTCTTATTATTATCAACCTAACTCATATTATTAGCCATATTATGCTTATATGAACGACAGAACGACAATTACTGTACTTATTACTCTTATCATTATCAATCTAAGTCATATTATTAGCCATATTATGCTTATGTGATCGATAGAACGACAATTACTATACTCACTACTCTTATTATTATCAATCTAACTCATATTATTAGCCATATTATGCTTATATGATCGATAGAACGACAATTACTGTACTTATTACTCTTATCATTATCGATCTAACTCATATTATTAGCCATATTATGCTTATATGATCGATAGAACGACAATTACTATACTTATTACTCTTATTATTATCAACCTCAACTCATATTATTAGCCATATTATGCTTATATGATCGATAGAGCGACAATTACTATACTTATTACTCTCATTATTATAAATCTAACTCATATTATTAGCCATATTATGCTTATATGATCGATAGAACGACATTTACTATACTTATTACTCTTATTATTATGAATCTAACTCATATTATTAACCATACTATGCAGATATGATCGATAGAACTACAATTACTATACTCATTACTCTTATTATTATTAATCTAACTGATATTATTAGCCATATTATGCTTATATGATCGATAGAACGACAATTACTATACTTATTACTCTTATTATCATCAATCTAACTCATATTATTAGCCATATTATGCTTATATGATCGATAGAACGACAAATACTGTACTTATTACTCTTATCATTATCAATCTAAGTCATATTATTAGCCATATTATGCTTATATGATCGATAGAACGACAATTACTATGCTTATTACTCTTATTATTATCAACCTAACTCATATTATTAGCCATATTATGCTTATATGATCGATAGAACGACAATTACTATACTTATTACTCTTATTATTATCAATCTAACTCATATTATTAGCCATATTATGCTTATATGATCGATAGAACGACAATTACTATACTTAGTACTCTTGTTATTATCAATCTAACTCATATTATTGGCCATATTATGCTTATATGATCGATAGAACGAGAATTACTATACTCACTTCTCTTAGTATTATCAATCTAACTCATATTATTAGCCATATTATGCTTAAATGATCGATAGAACGACAATTACTATACTTATTACTCTTATTATTATCAATCTAACTCATATTATTAGCCATATTATGCTTCTATGTTCGATAGAACGAGAATTACTATACTCACTACTCTTAGTATTATCAATCTAACTCATATTATTAGCCATATTATGCTTATATGATCGATAGAACGAGAATTACTATACTCACTACTCTTAGTATTATCAATCTAACTCATATTATTAGCCATATTATGCTTATATGAACGAAAGAACGACAATTACTATACTTATTACTCTTATTATTATCAATCTAACTCATATTATTAGCCATATTATGCTTATATGATCGATAGAACGAGAATTACTATACTCACTACACTTAGTATTATCAATCTAACTCATATTATTAGCCATATTATGCTTATATTATCGATAGAACGACAATTACTATACTTATTACTCTTATTATTATCAATCTAACTCATATTATTAGCCATATTATGCTTAAATGATCGATAGAACGACAATTACTATACTTAATACACTCACTGTTATCAATCTAACTCATATTATTAACCATATTATGCAAATTTGATCGATAGAACGACAATCACTATACTTATTACTCTTATTATTATCAACCTAACTCATATTATTAGCCATATTATGCTTAAATGATCGATAGAACGACAATTACTATACTTATTACTCTTATTATTATTAATCTAACTGATATTATTAGCCATATTATGCTTATATGATCGATAGAACGACAATTTCTATACTTATTACTATTATTATCATCAATCTAACTCATATTATTAGCCATATTATGCTTATATTATCGATAGAACGACAAATACTATACTTATTACTCTTATTATTATCAATCTAACTCATATTATTAACCATATTATGCTAATATGATCGATAGAACTACAATTACTATACTCATTACTCTTATTATTATCAATCCAACTCATATTATTAGCCATATTATGCTTAAATGATCGATAGAACGACAATTACTATACTTATTACTCTTATTATTATCAATCTAACTCATATTATTAGCCATATTATGCTTAAATGATCGATAGAACGACAATTATTATACTTATTACACTCACTGTTATCAATCTAACTCATATTATTAACCATATTATGCAAATTTGATCGATAGAACGACAATCACTATACTCATTACTCTTATTATTATCAACCAAACTCATATTATTAGCCATATTATGCTTAAATGATCGATAGAACAACAATTACTATACTTATTACTCTTATTATTATCAATCTAACTCATATTATTAACCATATTATGCTAATATGATCGATAGAACTACAATTACTATACTCATTACTCTTATTATTATCAATCCAACTCATGTTATTACCCATATTATGCTTATATGATCGATAGAACGACAATCACTATAGTTATTACTCTTATTATTATCAACCTAACTCATATTATTAGCCATATTATGCTTATATTATCGATAGAACGACAATTACTGTACTTACTACTGTTATTATTATCAATCTAACGCATATTATTAGCCATATTATGCTTATATGATCGACAGAACGACAATTACTATACTTATTACTCTCACTGTTATCAATCAAACTCATATTATTAACCATATTATGCAAATTTGATCGATAGAACGACAATCACTCTACTTATTACTCTTATTATTATCAACCTAACTCATATTATTAGCCATATTATGCTTATATGATCGATAGAACGACAATCACTATACTTATTACTCTTATTACAATCAACCTAACTCATATTATTAGCCATATTATGCTTATATTATCGATATAACGACAATCACTATACTTATTATTCTTATTATTATCAACCTAACTCATATTATTAGCCATATTATGCTTATATTATCGATATAACGACAATTACTATACTTATTACTCTTATTATTATCAATCTAACTGATATTATTAGTCATATTATGCTTATATGATCGATAGAACGACATTTACTATACTTATTACTCTTATTATTATGAATCTAACTCATATTATTAACCATACTATGCAGATATGATCGATAGAACTACAATTACTATACTCACTACTCTTAGTATTATCAATCTAACTCATATTATTAGCCATATTATGCTTATATGATCGATAGAACGACAATTACTATACTTATTACTCTTATTATTATCAACCTAACTCATATTATTAGCCATATTATGCTTATATGATCGATAGAACGACAATTACTATACTTATTACTCTTATTATTATCAATCTAACTCATATTATTAGCCATATTATGCTTATATGATCGATAGAACGACAATTACTATACTTAGTACTCTTGTTATTATCAATCTAACTCATATTATTGGCCATATTATGCTTATATGATCGATAGAACGAGAATTACTATACTCACTTCTCTTAGTATTATCAATCTAACTCATATTATTAGCCATATTATGCTTATATGAACGACAGAACGACAATTACTGTACTTATTACTCTTATCATTATCAATCTAAGTCATATTATTAGCCATATTATGCTTATATGATCGATAGAACGACAATTACTATACTCACTACTCTTATTATTATCAATCTAACTCATATTATTAGCCATATTATGCTTATATGATCGATAGAACGACAATTACTGTACTTATTACTCTTATCATTATCGATCTAACTCATATTATTAGCCATATTATGCTTATATGATCGATAGAACGACAATTACTATACTCATTACTCTTATTATTACCAACCTAACTCATATTATTAGCCATATTATGCTTATATGATCGATAGAGCGACAATTACTATACTTATTACTCTCATTATTATAAATCTAACTCATATTATTAGCCATATTATGCTTATATGATCGATAGAACGACATTTACTATACTTATTACTCTTATTATTATGAATCTAACTCATATTATTAACCATACTATGCAGATATGATCGATAGAACTACAATTACTATACTCATTACTCTTATTATTATTAATCTAACTGATATTATTAGCCATATTATGCTTATATGATCGATAGAACGACAATTACTATACTTATTACTCTTATTATTATCAATCTAACTCATATTATTAACCATATTATGCTAATATGATCGATAGAACTACAATTACTATACTTATTACTCTTATTATTATCAATCTAACTCATATTATTAGCCATATTATGCTTATATGATCGATAGAACGACAATTACTATACTTAGTACTCTTGTTATTATCAATCTAACTCATATTATTGGCCATATTATGCTTATATGATCGATAGAACGAGAATTACTATACTCACTTCTCTTAGTATTATCAATCTAACTCATATTATTAGCCATATTATGCTTAAATGATCGATAGAACGACAATTACTATACTTATTACTCTTATTATTATCAATCTAACTCATATTATTAGCCATATTATGCTTCTATGTTCGATAGAACGAGAATTACTATACTCACTACTCTTAGTATTATCAATCTAACTCATATTATTAGCCATATTATGCTTATATGATCGATAGAACGAGAATTACTATACTCACTACTCTTAGTATTAGCAATCTAACTCATATTATTAGCCATATTATGCTTATATGATCGAAAGAACGACAATTACTATACTTATTACTCTTATTATTATCAATCTAACTCATATTATTAGCCATATTATGCTTATATGATCGATAGAACGAGAATTACTATACTCACTACACTTAGTATTATCAATCTAACTCATATTATTAGCCATATTATGCTTATATTATCGATAGAACGACAATTACTATACTTATTACTCTTATTATTATCAATCTAACTCATATTATTAGCCATATTATGCTTAAATGATCGATAGAACGACAATTACTATACTTAATACACTCACTGTTATCAATCTAACTCATATTATTAACCATATTATGCAAATTTGATCGATAGAACGACAATCACTATACTTATTACTCTTATTATTATCAACCTAACTCATATTATTAGCCATATTATGCTTAAATGATCGATAGAACAACAATTACTATACTCATTACTCTTATTATTATTAATCTAACTGATATTATTAGCCATATTATGCTTATATGATCGATAGAACGACAATTTCTATACTTATTACTCTTATTATCATCAATCTAACTCATATTATTAGCCATATTATGCTTATATTATCGATAGAACGACAAATACTATACTTATTACTCTTATTATTATCAATCCAACTCATATTATTAGCCATATTATGCTTATATGATCGACAGAACGACAATTACTATACTTATTACACTCACTGTTATCAATCAAACTCATATTATTAACCATATTATGCAAATTTGATCGATAGAACGACAATCACTCTACTTATTACTCTTATTATTATCAACCTAACTCATATTATTAGCCATATTATGCTTATATGATCGATAGAACGACAATCACTATACTTATTACTCTTATTACAATCAACCTAACTCATATTATTAGCCATATTATGCTTATATTATCGATATAACGACAATCACTATACTTATTATTCTTATTATTATCAACCTAACTCATATTATTAGCCATATTATGCTTATATTATCGATATAACGACAATTACTATACTTATTACTCTTATTATTATCAATCTAACTGATATTATTAGTCATATTATGCTTATATGATCGATAGAACGACAATTACTATACTTATTACTCTCATTATTATCAATCTAACTCATATTATTAGCCATATTATGCTTATATGATCGATAGAACGAGAATTACTATACTCACTACTCTTAGTATTATCAATCTAACTCATATTATTAGCCATATTATGCTTATATTATCGATAGAACGACAATTACTATACTTATTACTGTTATTATTATCAATCTAACTCATATTATTAGCCATATTATGCTTAAATGATCGATAGAACGACAATTACTATACTCATTACTCTTATTATTATCAATCTAACTCATATTATTAGCCATATTATGCTTAAATGATCGATAGAACTACAATTACTATACACATTACTCTTATTATTATCAATCTAACTCATATTATTAGCCATATTATGCTTATATGATCGATAGAATGAGAATTACTATACTCACTACTCTTAGTATTATCACTCTAACTCATATTATTAGCCTTATTATACTTATATGATCGATAGAACGACAATTACTGTACTTATTACTCTTATTATTATCAATCTAACTCATATTATTAGCCATATTATGCTTATATGATCGATAGAACGACAATTACTATACTCACTACCCTTAGTATTATCAATCTAACTCATATTATTAGCCTTATTATGCTTATATGATCGATAGAACGAGAATTACTATACTCACTACTCTTAGTATTATCAATCTAACTCATATTATTAGCCATATTATGCTTATATTATCGATAGAACGACAATTACTATACTTATTACTGTTATTATTATCAATCTGACTCATATTATTAGCTATATTATGCTTAAATGACCGATAGAACGACAATTACTGTACTTATTACTCTTATTATTATCAATCTAACTCATATTATTAGCCATATTATGCTTATATGATCGATAGAACGACTAATACTATACTTATTACTCTTATTATTATCAATCTAACTCATATTATTAACCATATTATGCAGATATGATCGATAGAACTACAATTACTATACTCATTACTCTTATTATTATCAATCTAACTCATATTATTAGCCATATTATGCTTATATGATCGATAGAACGACAATTACTATACTCACTACTCTTAGTATTATCAATCTAACTCATATTATTAGCCATATTATGCTTATATGATCGATAGAACGACAATTACTATACTCACTACTCTTAGTATTATCAATCTAACTCATATTATTAGCCATATTATGCTTATATTATCGATAGAACGACAATTACTGTACTTATTACTGCTATTATTATCAATCTAACTCATATTATTAGCCATATTATGCTTATATGATCGATGGAATGAGAATTACTATACTCACTACTCTTAGTATTATCACTCTAACTCATATTATTAGCCATATTATGCTTATATGATCGAGAGAACGACAATTACTATACTTATTATTCTTATTTTTATCAACCCAACTCATATTATTCGCCATATTATGCTTAAATGATCGATAGAACGACAATTACTATACTTATTACTCTTATTATTACGAATCTTACTCATATTATTAGCCATATTATGCTTATATGATCGATAGAACGACAATTACTATACTCATTACTCTTATTATTATCAATCCAACTCATATTATTACCCGTATTATGCTGATATGATCGATAGAACGACAATTACTATACTTATTACTCTTATTATTATCATTCAAACTCATATTATTAACCATATTAAGCAGATATGATCGATAGAGCTACAATTACTATACTCATTACTCTTATTATTATCAATCTAACTCATATTATTAACCATATTATGCAGATATGATCGATCGAACGACAATTACTATACTTTTTACACTTATTATTATCAATCTAACTCATATTATTAGCCATATTATGCTTATATGATCGATAGAACGACAATTACTATACTTATTACTCTTATTATTGTCAATCGAACTCATATTATTAGCCATATTGTGCTTATATGAGCGATAGAACGACAATTACTATATTTATTACACTCACTATTATCAATCTAACTCATATTATTAACCATATTATGCAGATATGATCGATAGAACGACAATTACTATACTCATTACTCTTACTATTATCAATCTAACTTATGCTATTAGCCATATTATGGTTATATGATCGATATAACGACAATTACTATACTTATTACTCTTATTATTATCAATCTAACTCATATTATTAGCCATATTATGCTTATATGATCGACAGAACGAGAATTACTATACTCACTACTCTTAGTATTATCACTCTAACTCATATTATTAGCCATATTATGCTTATATGATTGATAGAACGACAATTACTATACTTATTACTCTTATTATTATGAATCTAACTCATATTATTAGCCATATTATGCTTATATGATCGATAGAACGACAAATACTATACTTATTGCTCTTATTATTATGAGTCTAACTCATATTATTAGCCATATTATGCTTATATGATCGATAGAACGACAAATACTATACTTATTACTCTTATTATTATCAATCTAACTCATATTATTAACCATATTATGCAGATATGATCGATAGAACGACCAATACTATACTTATTACGCTTATTATTATCAATCTAACTCATATTATTAACCATATTATGCAGATATGATCGATAGAACTACAATTACTATACTTATTACACTCACTATTATCAATCTAACTCATATTATTAACCATATTATGCAGATATGATCGATAGCACGACATTTACTATACTTATTACTCTTATTATTATCAACCTAACTCATATTATTAGCCATATTATGCTTATATGATCGATAGAACGACAATTACTATACTCACTACTCTTAGTATTATCAATCTAACTCATATTATTAGCCATATTATGCTTATATTATCGATAGAACGACAATTACTGTACTTATTACTGCTATTATTATCAATCTAACTCATATTATTAGCCATATTATGCTTATATGATCGATGGAATGAGAATTACTATACTCACTACTCTTAGTATTATCACTCTAACTCATATTATTAGCCATATTATGCTTATATGATCGAGAGAACGACAATTACTATACTTATTATTCTTATTTTTATCAACCCAACTCATATTATTCGCCATATTATGCTTAAATGATCGATAGAACGACAATTACTATACTTATTACTCTTATTATTATGAATCTTACTCATATTATTAGCCATATTATGCTTATATGATCGATAGAACGACAATTACTATACTCATTACTCTTATTATTATCAATCCAACTCATATTATTACCCGTATTATGCTGATATGATCGATAGAACGACAATTACTATACTTATTACTCTTATTATTATCATTCAAACTCATATTATTAACCATATTAAGCAGATATGATCGATAGAGCTACAATTACTATACTCATTACTCTTATTATTATCAATCTAACTCATATTATTAACCATATTATGCAGATATGATCGATCGAACGACAATTACTATACTTTTTACACTTATTATTATCAATCTAACTCATATTATTAGCCATATTATGCTTATATGATCGATAGAACGACAATTACTATACTTATTACTCTTATTATTGTCAATCGAACTCATATTATTAGCCATATTGTGCTTATATGAGCGATAGAACGACAATTACTCTATTTATTACACTCACTATTATCAATCTAACTCATATTATTAACCATATTATGCAGATATGATCGATAGAACGACAATTACTATACTCATTACTCTTACTATTATCAATCTAACTTATGCTATTAGCCATATTATGGTTATATGATCGATATAACGACAATTACTATACTTATTACTCTTATTATTATCAATCTAACTCATATTATTAGCCATATTATGCTTATATGATCGATAGAACGAGAATTACTATACTCACTACTCTTAGTATTATCACTCTAACTCATATTATTAGCCATATTATGCTTATATGATTGATAGAACGACAATTACTATACTTATTACTCTTATTATTATGAATCTAACTCATATTATTAGCCATATTATGCTTATATGATCGATAGAACGACAAATACTATACTTATTGCTCTTATTATTATGAGTCTAACTCATATTATTAGCCATATTATGCTTATATGATCGATAGAACGACAAATACTATACTTATTACTCTTATTATTATCAATCTAACTCATATTATTAACCATATTATGCAGATATGATCGATAGAACGACCAATACTATACTTATTACGCTTATTATTATCAATCTAACTCATATTATTAACCATATTATGCAGATATGATCGATAGAACTACAATTACTATACTTATTACACTCACTATTATCAATCTAACTCATATTATTAACCATATTATGCAGATATGATCGATAGCACGACATTTACTATACTTATTACTCTTATTATTATCAACCTAACTCATATTATTAGCCATATTATGCTTATATGATCGATAGAACGACAATTACTATACTTATTATTCTTATTTTTATCAACCCAACTCATATTATTCGCCATATTATGCTTAAATGATCGATAGAACGACAATTACTATACTTATTACTCTTATTATTATGAATCTTACTCATATTATTAGCCATATTATGCTTATATGAACGATAGAACGACAATTACTATACTTATTACTGTTATTATTATGAATCTGACTCATATTATTAGCCATATTATGCTTATATGATCGATAGACCTACAATTACTATACTCATTACTCTTATTATTATCAATCCAACTCATATTATTACCCGTATTATGCTGATATGACCGATAGAACGACATTCACTATACTTATTACACTCACTATTATCAATCTAACTCATATTATTAACCATATTAAGCAGATATGATCGATAGAGCTACAATTACTATACTCATTACTCTTATTATTATCAATCTAACTCATGCTATTAGCCATATTATGGTTACATGATCGATATAACGACAATTACTATACTTATTACTCTTATTATTATCAATCTAACTCATGCTATTAGCCATATTATGGTTATATGATCGATATAACGACAATTACTATACTTATTACTCTTATTATTATCAATCTAACTCATATTATTAGCCATATTATGCTTATATGATCGATAGAACGACAATTACTATACTTATTACTCTTATTATTATCAATCTAACTCATATTATTAACCATATTATGCAGATATGATCGATCGAACGACAATTACTATACTTATTACTCTTATTATTATGAATCTAACTCATATTATTAGCCATATTATGCTTATATTATCGACAGATCGACAATTACTATACTTATTACTGTTATTATTATCAATCTAACTCATATTATTAGCCATATTATGCTTATATGATCGATAGAATGAGAATTACTACACTCACTACTCTTATTATTATCAATCTAACTCATATTATTAGCCATATTATGCTTATATGATCGATAGAACGACAATTACTATACTTATTTCTCTTATTATTATGAATCTAACTCATATTATTAGCCATATTATGCTTATATGATCGATAGAACGACAAATACTATACCTATTACTCTTATTATTATCAATCTAACTCATATTATTAACCATATTATGCAGATATGATCGATAGAACTACAATTACTATACTTATTACACTCACTATTATCAATCTAACTCATATTATTAAACATATTATGCAGATATTATCGATAGAACGACAATTACTATACTCATTACTCTTATTATTATTAATCTAACTCATGCTATTAGCCATATTATGGTTATATGATCGATATAACGACAATTACTATACTTATTACTCTTATTATTATCAATCTAACTCATATTATTAGCCATATTGTGCTTATATGATCGATCGAACGACAATTACTATACTTATTACTCTTATTATTATAAATCTAACTCATATTATTAGCCATATTATGCTTATATGATCGATAGAACGACAATTACTATACTTATTACTCTTATTATTATGAATCTAACTCATATTATTAGCCATATTATGCAGATATGATCGATAGAACTACAATTACTATACTTATTACACTCACTATTATCAATCTAAGTCATATTATTAACCATATTATGCAGATATGATCGATAGCACGTCATTTACTATACTTATTACTCTTATTATTATCAACCTGACTCATATTATTAGCCATATTATGCTTATATGATCGATAGAACGACAATTACTATACTTATTATTCTTATTTTTATCAACCCAACTCATATTATTCGCCATATTATGCTTAAATGATCGATAGAACGACAATTACTATACTTATTACTCTTATTATTATGAATCTTACTCATATTATTAGCCATATTATGCTTATATGATCGATAGAACGACAATTACTATACTTATTACTGTTATTATTATGAATCTGACTCATATTATTAGCCATATTATGCTTATATGATCGATAGACCTACAATTACTATACTCATTACTCTTATTATTATCAATCCAACTCATATTATTACCCGTATTATGCTGATATGATCGATAGAACGACATTCACTATACTTATTACACTCACTATTATCAATCTAACTCATATTATTAACCATATTATGCAGATATGATCGATAGAACGACAATTACTATACTTATTACTCTTATTATTATCATTCAAACTCATATTATTAACCATATTAAGCAGATATGATCGATAGAGCTGCAATTACTATACTCATTACTCTTATTATTATCAATCTAACTCATATTATTAACCATATTATGCAGATATGATCGATCGAACGACAATTACTATACTTTTTACACTTATTATTATCAATCTAACTCATGTTATTAGCCATATTATGCTTATATGATCGATAGAACGACAATTACTATACTTATTACTCTTATTATTGTCAATCGAACTCATATTATTAGCCATATTGTGCTTATATGAGCGATAGAACGACAATTACTATATTTATTACACTCACTATTATCAATCTAACTCATATTATTAACCATATTATGCAGATATGATCGATAGAACGACAATTACTATACTCATTACTCTTATTATTATCAATCTAACTTATGCTATTAGCCATATTATGGTTATATGTCGATATAACGACAATTACTATACTTATTACTCTTATTATTATGAATCTAACTCATATTATTAGCCATATTATGCTTAAATGATCGATAGAACGACAATTACTATACTTATTACTCTTAATATTATGAAACTTACTCATATTATTAGCCATATTATGCTTATATGACCGATAGAACGACAATTACTATACTTATTACTGTTATTATTATGAATCTGACTCATATTATTAGCCATATTATGCTTATATGATCGATAGACCTACAATTACTATACTCATTACTCTTATTATTATCAATCTAACTCATGCTATTAGCCATATTATGGTTATATGATCGATATAACGACAATTACTATACTTATTACTCTTATTATTATCAATCTAACTCATATTATTAGCCATATTGTGCTTATATGATCGATCGAACGACAGTTACTATACTTATTACTCTTATTATTATAAATCTAACTCATATTATTAGCCATATTATGCTTATATGATCGATAGAACGACAATTACTATACTTATTACTCTTATTATTATGAATCTAACTCATATTATTAGCCATATTATGCAGATATGATCGATAGAACTACAATTACTATACTTATTACACTCACTATTATCAATCTAACTCATATTATTAACCATATTATGCAGATATGATCGATAGCACGACATTTACTATACTTATTACTCTTATTATTATTAATCTAACTCATGCTATTAGCCATATTATGGTTATATGATCGATATAACGACAATTACTATACTTATTACTCTTATTATTATCAATCTAACTCATATTATTAGCCATATTGTGCTTATATGATCGATCGAACGACAATTACTATACTTATTACTCTTATTATTATAAATCTAACTCATATTATTAGCCATATTATGCTTATATGATCGATAGAACGACAATTACTATACTTATTACTCTTATTATTATGAATCTAACTCATATTATTAGCCATATTATGCAGATATGATCGATAGAACTACAATTACTATACTTATTACACTCACTATTATCAATCTAAGTCATATTATTAACCATATTATGCAGATATGATCGATAGCACGTCATTTACTATACTTATTACTCTTATTATTATCAACCTGACTCATATTATTAGCCATATTATGCTTATATGATCGATAGAACGACAATTACTATACTTATTATTCTTATTTTTATCAACCCAACTCATATTATTCGCCATATTATGCTTAAATGATCGATAGAACGACAATTACTATACTTATTACTCTTATTATTATGAATCTTACTCATATTATTAGCCATATTATGCTTATATGATCGATAGAACGACAATTACTATACTTATTACTGTTATTATTATGAATCTGACTCATATTATTAGCCATATTATGCTTATATGATCGATAGACCTACAATTACTATACTCATTACTCTTATTATTATCAATCCAACTCATATTATTACCCGTATTATGCTGATATGATCGATAGAACGACATTCACTATACTTATTACACTCACTATTATCAATCTAACTCATATTATTAACCATATTATGCAGATATGATCGATAGAACGACAATTACTATACTTATTACTCTTATTATTATCATTCAAACTCATATTATTAACCATATTAAGCAGATATGATCGATAGAGCTGCAATTACTATACTCATTACTCTTATTATTATCAATCTAACTCATATTATTAACCATATTATGCAGATATGATCGATCGAACGACAATTACTATACTTTTTACACTTATTATTATCAATCTAACTCATATTATTAGCCATATTATGCTTATATGATCGATAGAACGACAATTACTATACTTATTACTCTTATTATTGTCAATCGAACTCATATTATTAGCCATATTGTGCTTATATGAGCGATAGAACGACAATTACTATATTTATTACACTCACTATTATCAATCTAACTCATATTATTAACCATATTATGCAGATATGATCGATAGAACGACAATTACTATACTCATTACTCTTATTATTATCAATCTAACTTATGCTATTAGCCATATTATGGTTATATGTCGATATAACGACAATTACTATACTTATTACTCTTATTATTATGAATCTAACTCATATTATTAGCCATATTATGCTTAAATGATCGATAGAACGACAATTACTATACTTATTACTCTTAATATTATGAAACTTACTCATATTATTAGCCATATTATGCTTATATGACCGATAGAACGACAATTACTATACTTATTACTGTTATTATTATGAATCTGACTCATATTATTAGCCATATTATGCTTATATGATCGATCGAACGACAGTTACTATACTTATTACTCTTATTATTATAAATCTAACTCATATTATTAGCCATATTATGCTTATATGATCGATAGAACGACAATTACTATACTTATTACTCTTATTATTATGAATCTAACTCATATTATTAGCCATATTATGCAGATATGATCGATAGAACTACAATTACTATACTTATTACACTCACTATTATCAATCTAACTCATATTATTAACCATATTATGCAGATATGATCGATAGCACGACATTTACTATACTTATTACTCTTATTATTATCAACCTAACTCATATTATTAGCCATATTATGCTTATATGATCGATAGAACGACAATTACTATACTTATTATTCTTATTTTTATCAACCCAACTCATATTATTCGCCATATTATGCTTAAATGATCGATAGAACGACAATTACTATACTTATTACTCTTATTATTATGAATCTTACTCATATTATTAGCCATATTATGCTTATATTATCGACAGATCGACAATTACTATACTTATTACTGTTATTATTATCAATCTAACTCATATTATTAGCCATATTATGCTTATATGATCGATAGAACGAGAATTACTATACTCACTACTCTTAGTATTATCAATCTAACTCATATTATTAGCCATATTATGCTTATATTATCGATAGAACGACAATTACTATACTTATTACTGTTATTATTATCAATCTAACTCATATTATTAGCCATATTATGCTTAAATGATCGATAGAACGACAATTACTATACTCATTACTCTTATTATTATCAATGTAACTCATATTATTAGCCATATTATGCTTAAATGATCGATAGAACTACAATTACTATACACATTACTCTTATTATTATCAATCTAACTCATATTATTAGCCATATTATGCTTATATGATCGATAGAATGAGAATTACTATACTCACTACTCTTAGTATTATCACTCTAACTCATATTATTAGCCTTATTATGCTTATATGATCGATAGAACGACAATTACTATACTTATTACTGTTATTATTATCAATCTAACCCATATTATTAGCCATATTATGCTTAAATGATCGATAGAACGACAATTACTATACTTATTACTCTTATTATTATCAATCTAACTCGTATTATTAGCCATATTATGCTTATATGATCGATAGAACGACAATTACTATACTCACTACTCTTAGTATTATCAATCTAACTCATATTACTAGCCATATTATGCTTATATGATCGATAGAACGACAATTACTATACTTATTACTCTTATTATTGTCAATCGAACTCATATTATTAGCCATATTGTGCTTATATGAGCGATAGAACGACAATTACTATATTTATTACACTCACTATTATCAATCTAACTCATATTATTAACCATATTATGCAGATATGATCGAAAGAACGACAATTACTATACTCATTACTCTTATTATTATCAATCTAACTTATGCTATTAGCCATATTATGGTTATATGATCGATATAACGACAATTACTATACTTATTACTCTTATTATTATCAATCTAACTCATATTATTAGCCATATTATGCTTATATGATCGATAGAACGAGAATTACTATACTCACTACTCTTAGTATTATCACTCTAACTCATATTATTAGCCATATTATGCTTATATGATCGATAGAACGACAATTACTATACTTGTTACTCTTATTATTATGAATCTAACTCATATTATTAGCCATATTATGCTTATATGATCGAGAGAACGACAATTACTATACTTATTACTCTTATTATTATCAATCTAACTCATATTATTAGCTATATTATACTTATATGATCGATAGAACGAGAATTACTATACTCACTACTCTTAGTATTATCAACCTAACTCATATTATTAGCCATATTATGGTTATATTATCGGTAGAACGACAATTACTATACTTATTACTGTTATTATTATGAATCTAACTCATATTATTAACCATATTATGCAGATATGATCGATAGAACTACAATTACTATACTCATTACTCTTATTATTATCTATCTAACTCATATTATTAGCCATATTATGCTTATATGATCGATAGAATGAGAATTACTATACTCACTACTCTTAGTATTATCAATCTAACTCATATTATTAGCCATATTATGCTTATATAATCGATAGAACGAGAATTACTATACTCACTACTCTTAGTATTATCAATCTAACTCATATTATTAGCCATATTATGCTTATATTATCGATAGAACGACAATTACTATACTTATTACTGTTATTATTATCAATCTAACTCATATTATTAGCCATATTATGCTTAAATGATCGATAGAACGACAATTACTATACTCATTACTCTTATTATTATCAATCTAACTCATATTATTAGCCATATTATGCTTAAATGATCGATAGAACTACAATTACTATACACATTACTCTTATTATTATCAATCTAACTCATATTATTAGCCATATTATGCTTATATGATCGATAGAATGAGAATTACTATACTCACTACTCTTAGTATTATCACTCTAACTCATATTATTAGCCTTATTATGCTTATATGATCGATAGAACGACAATTACTATACTTATTACTGTTATTATTATCAATCTAACTCATATTATTAGCCATATTATGCTTAAATGATCGATAGAACGACAATTACTATACTTATTACTCTTATTATTATCAATCTAACTCGTATTATTAGCCATATTATGCTTATATGATCGATAGAACGACAATTACTATACTCACTACTCTTAGTATTATCAATCTAACTCATATTATTAGCCATATTATGCTTATATGTTCGAGAGAACGACAATTACTATACTTACTACTCTTATTATTATCAATCTAACTCATATTATTAGCCATATTATGCTTATATGATCGATAGAACGACAATTACTATACTTATTACTCTTATTATTATGAATCTAACTCATATTATTAGCCATATTATGCTTATATGATCGATAGAACGACAAATACTATACCTATTACTCTTATTATTATCAATCTAACTCATATTATTAACCATATTATGCAGATATGATCGATAGAACTACAATTACTATACTTATTACACTCACTATTATCAATCTAACTCATATTATTAAACATATTATGCAGATATGATCGATAGAACGACAATTACTATACTCATTACTCTTATTATTATCAATCTAACTCATATTATTATCCATATTGTGCTTATATGATCGATCGAACGACAATTACTATACTTATTACTCTTATTATTATAAATCTAACTCATATTATTAGCCATATTATGCTTATATGATCGATAGAACGACAATTACTATACTTATTACTCTTATTATTATGAATCTAACTCATATTATTAGCCATATTATGCAGATATGATCGATAGAACTACAATTACTATACTTATTACACTCACTATTATCAATCTAACTCATATTATTAACCATATTATGCAGATATGATCGATAGCACGACATTTACTATACTTATTACTCTTATTATTATCAACCTAATTCATATTATTAGCCATATTATGCTTATATGATCGATAGAACGACAATTACTATACTTATTATTCTTATTTTTATCAACCCAACTCATATTATTCGCCATATTATGCTTAAATGATCGATAGAACGACAATTACTATACTTATTACTCTTATTATTATGAATCTTACTCATATTATTAGCCATATTATGCTTATATGATCGATAGAACGACAATTACTATACTTATTACTGTTATTATTATGAATCTGACTCATATTATTAGCCATATTATGCTTATATGATCGATAGACCTACAATTACTATACTCATTACTCTTATTATTATCAATCCAACTCATATTATTACCCGTATTATGCTTGTATGATCGATAGAACGACAATTACTATACTTATTACTGTTATTATTATGAATCTGACTCATATTATTAGCCATATTATGCTTATATGATCGATAGACCTACAATTACTATACTCATTACTCTTATTATTATCAATCCAACTCATATTATTACCCGTATTATGCTGATATGATCGATAGAACGACATTCACTATACTTATTACACTCACTATTATCAATCTAACTCATATTATTAACCATATTATGCAGATATGATCGATAGAACGACAATTACTATACTTATTACTCTTATTATTATCATTCAAACTCATATTATTAACCATATTAAGCAGATATGATCGATAGAGCTACAATTACTATACTCATTACTCTTATTATTATCAATCTAACTCATATTATTAACCATATTATGCAGATGTGATCGATCGAACGACAATTACTATACTTTTTACACTTATTATTATCAATCTAACTCATATTATTAGCCATATTATGCTTATATGATCGATAGAACGACAATTACTATACTTATTACTCTTATTATTGTCAATCGAACTCATATTATTAGCCATATTGTGCTTATATGAGCGATAGAACGACAATTACTATATTTATTACACTCACTATTATCAATCTAACTCATATTATTAACCATATTATGCAGATATGATCGATAGAACGACAATTACTATACTCATTACTCTTATTATTATCAATCTAACTTATGCTATTAGCCATATTATGGTTATATGATCGATATAACGGCAATTACTATACTTATTACTCTTATTATTATCAATCTAACTCATATTATTAGCCATATTATGCTTATATGATCGATGGAACGAGAATTACTATACTCACTACTCTTAGTATTATCACTCTAACTCATATTATTAGCCATATTATGCTTATATGATCGATAGAACGACAATTAATATACTTATTACTCTTATTATTATGAATCTAACTCATATTATTAGCCATATTATGCTTATATGATCGATAGAACGACAAATACTATACTTATTGCTCTTATTATTATGTGTCTAACTCATATTATTAGCCATATTATGCTTATATGATCGATAGAACGACAAATACTATACTTATTACTCTTATTATTATCAATCTAACTCATATTATTAACCATATTATGCAGATATGATCGATAGCACGACATTTACTATACTTATTACTCCTATTATTATCAACCTAACTCATATTATTAGCCATATTATGCTTATATGATCGATAGAACGACAATTACTATACTTATTATTCTTATTTTTATCAACCCAACTCATATTATTCGCCATATTATGCTTAAATGATCGATAGAACGACAATTACTATTCTTATTACTCTTATTATTATGAATCTTACTCATATTATTAGCCATATTATGCTTATATGATCGATAGAACGACAATTACTATACTTATTACTGTTATTATTATGAATCTGACTCATATTATTAGCCATATTATGCTTATATGATCGATAGACCTACAATTACTATACTCATTACTCTTATTATTATCAATCCAACTCATATTATTACCCGTATTATGCTGATATGATCGATAGAACGACATTCACTATACTTATTACACTCACTATTATCAATCTAACTCATATTATTAACCATATTATGCAGATATGATCGATAGAACGACAATTACTATACTTATTACTCTTATTATTATCATTCTAACTCATATTATTAACCATA